>NW_026911449.1:0-9704 GCF_963692335.1 Osmerus eperlanus | reverse complement strand
TAGATGAAACAGACATCTTACTCCAGGGTGGTGTCTGGCCTCCAGGACTTAGTGTCTCAGTGGGGTCTCTATAGAACAGCTGTGGGCTGGAGAGAGGGGCAGGGAGAGAGAGTGGACGGGAAAAAGTAAAAGACGTACAATGGAAGACAGGAAAAATAGAAATTCCGAGAGAGAGAGAAGGGTAGATGGTCGTGTTTCATTAAAGCCTGTTTGAGGAGATGCCAACGGGCAACAGATCTGGACGAGTGTTCCTCGCAACAGGAAGTGTCTGTAATGTATTTTTCCTTAAAACAGGAAGTGGGATGTTAGTCTTTAGTTGGGACCAATGAGATGCCACGGTCTGGGTGACCAATAGTATCTGACGTATTCACTGACACGGACGCAGGCACGCACACCCACACTCACACCAACGCACACACCCACACACACACACACACACACCCCCACAGAACTCACTGGATGCAATTAACTTAACATCTGGACACAGACTGGGGTGAGAGGATCCCCGAGAGAGAGGGACACGGAGCGGAGGAGGGAGGGAGTGGAAGAAAGAGGGAGTAGAGGAAAAATGCTAGAGAGATAGGAAAATAAAGGGAGGAGAGAAATAATCTGAGAGGAGGAATCCAATGGAGAGAAGTTGAGAGAGAGACAGGGAGAGACAGAGAGAGAGACAGAGAGAGAGACAGAGAGAGAGACAGAGAGAGAGACAGAGAGAGAGACGAGAGAGAGACAGAGAGAGAGACAGAGAGAGAGACAGAGAGAGAGACAGAGAGAGACAGAGAGAGAGACACAGAGAGAGAGACACAGAGAGAGACAGAGAGAGAGAGGGGATATTGAGTGTTGGCTTGTGGATTTCTCAGCAGGAGGAAATGCTTAGCACATTTCTGGCTCTGTGCTTTGGGGGGAGGGGAAGGGGAGTATATTTAGCCCTGAAAGGGTCGATCTAACACGCCACATAAATCCCCCCGGCTGGCAGACAAGGAAGGGAAAAGGCTGGAGCGTTTATCGCTTGCAGCAGTGGCCTGTAGGCCAATCTGGTGGCCAGACCCTCAACACAATACCATGGTATGACCGAGCAGGGCCTAGCAGAGCAGGGCCTAGCAGAGCAGGGCCTAGCAGAGCGAGACGGGATGTTATTCCACATGGTCATGTAACGCTCAAGTCCCCAAGCAGTCTGCTGAGAGGAAGTGCAGAGTGTTTTTACAGGACTCTGTGAGAGAGACCAGGGAGGGAAATGCTGGTCTCACCCCCCCCCCCCCCCCCCAGACCCCCCCAAAAAGAGAGAGCTACCGTACACAGAAAGGCACAGGCCATGTAAAGACTGGTTTCCATCTTAGCTCATGCTGGTGGTGCTCACTAGAGCTGTCTCTCTGTCCATCTGCCCGCCCGCAGGGCTCCAACATCACAGACACGTGCACGGAGATGCTGATGCAGGGCGTTCTGCTGAAGATCTCAGCGGGGAACATACAGGAGAGGATCTTCTTCCTCTTCGACAACCTCCTGGTCTACTGCAAGAAGAAGAACAGGTGACCTCTCCCCTCCTTTCCAGAGACCCCTGCTGAAACTCCAGTCTCTCTCTCTCTCTCTCTCTCTCTCTCTCTCTCTCTCTCTCTCTCTCTGTCCCTTTCTCTCTCTGTCCCTCTCTCTCTCTCTCTCTCTCTCTCTCTCTCTCTCTCTCTCTCTGTCTCTCTGTCTCTCTGTCTCTCTGTCTCTCTGTCTCTCTGTCTCTCGGTCTCTCGGTCTCTCGGTCTCTCTGTCTCTCTGTCTCTCTCTCTCTCTCTCTCTCTCTCTCTCTCTCTCTCTCTCTCTCTCTCTCCCTCTCCCTCTCTCTGTGCAGTAGAGGGCTGATGTGGTGGGTGGTTAGAACTCAGAGTGACGGTGTGTTTTGGGTCCTCAGGCGTTTGAAGAACAGCAAGGCGTCCACAGAAGGCCCTCGCTTCCTGTTCAGGGGACGCATCAACACAGAGGTGATGGAGGTGGAGAACATGGACGACGGCACAGGTGAGTGCACCCTGGTCACATGACCGGGTCTACAGCACCCTGGGATACTTTCCTGCGGTCACATGACCGGGTCTACAGCACCCTGGTCACATGACCGGGTCTACAGCACCCTGGGTTGCTGTCCTGTGGTCACATGACCGGGTCTACAGCACCCTGGGATACTGTCCTGCAGTCACATGACCAGGTCTAAAGCTGATCTGATTACAGCCGATGATTTATGATGTTTGAGTTTGTTACTTTCTATGAAAACACAGAGGTCGGGAAAAATCGTTCAAATTGTAATGCAGAATAGGTGAGTAATTGTTATACTTAGCTGCAGAGTGCACATTCATCCATCCCTCCCCTGAACTAAATAGCTTCCTTACCTATGTAACAGTTAAGGGCGTTTGAATGTCCAAACTTGACATGCATCTGCTGTTTTCCAATCGGTCTGTAGTAGTTCTCAATAATGCACACAGGCCCATGGGTGGTGCATGAGCAGAGCGGTAAATAATGTGGATGGATGGTCCTCTCTCTCCATCTGTGTACCCTCGTTTATCTCATGATAACAGGGGAGCGATAATCAATGAAGCACTTGATAGAGGAGGATTGCAGCCCAGGGCCTATTATACAGCTCTTTTAGAGTGGGGTGAAGGAGGGATGGAGGGAGGGAGGGAGGATAATAAGGGGGTTGGATTCATTGAGAGAGAAGAGGGTGAGACTAAACGAGAGACGGAGAAAGGAAGTGAGAGAGTAAAGGTGAAAGAGAGGGAAAAGAGTTTACATCTCCTCCCTTCATCTGGGAGGAAAGTGGATGTGTTTAGTGGATGTGTTTAGTGGATGTGTTTAGTGGATGTGTTTAGTGGATGTGTTTAGTGGATGTTGATGTTTCATGGGAGGGCGAGCACATGGTCTTTCAGTTCCAGCTATGTTCTCCCATGTTGCTGTTCATGTCAAACACAGCCTCTTCTTTCATCGACAGAATCAACAATAGACATCCCCTTACCGTCAAATATACTCTCTGGTCAACAACCCAAAATTCATAAGATGAAGCAGTGAAACTAAACTAAAAAGAAATTGATTTTTCTTCTCCCCTCAGGAAGTGGTAGTCTGCCACGGTTGGGACACTGAGCACAACATGTTTCAGTCTGTTTTTGTCTTTTGTCTCCTAGCCGACTACCACAGCAGCGGGAACATTGTGAACAACGGCTGGAAGATTCACAACACGGCCAAGAACAAGTGGTTCGTTTGCATGGCCAAGAGCCCTGAAGACAAGCAGGAGTGGCTGGAGGCCATCTTAAAAGAGAGAGAGAGGAGGAAAAGTGAGTAACAAGTTCAAATTGATTGGGTGGAATTCTCAGGTGTGTGTGTGTGTGTGAGAGAGAGCGAGAGAGAGAGCGAGAGAGAGAGCGAGAGAGCGCGAGAGAGAGAGCGAGAGCGAGAGCGAGAGAGAATGTGTAGTTAAATTGTTACAAAGCCCTTCGGATTAAACTGCAAGCAGATTGAAAAGATAGAACTGACACAGTCCATCTATTACCTCACAAGATAGAAAAAGGTGTTTAAGGGAATTGAGTGGATTGAAAGAAACATTGTTCCCCTCCTCAATGCTCAGTCCCCCACATTTAAAGCTTAGACACAGGTGAAAACCGTCATTAGAAACACACACAAATAAATCATTAGCGTGGAGGTGAGGTGTAGCTGATAATGGCCTAGTGACTGTGAAGACATTAGCCCCCCTTGTAGTTTAATTGGGTTAACATTGAGACAGCAAGCAACAAGCACAAGGCACTGTTGAAATGCCATGATTATAATAACAGTGTATGAATTCAGCGGACACTCATGGGGAAGGTCACATTTGGGAGGAACGACTCTATGTTAGATGGAGTAGAGGAGTCAGGTGGCTGAGCGGTTAGGGAATTGGGCTAGTAATCCGAAGGTTGCTGGTTTCGATTCCCGGCCATGCCAAATGACGTTGTGTCCTTGGGCAAGGCACTTCACCCTACTTGCCTCGGGGGAATGTCCCTGTACTTACTGTAAGTCGCTCTGGATAAGAGCGTCTGCTAAATGACTAAATGTACCCTGCTGTAACGGGATGTTTTCTGAGGACATGAAGTGAGGCCAGCAGCACAGGCTCTTCCCTGCCCTGGGCTGTGTGTGTCCTCCTGGCTTGATGCTGGGAGAGGGTGGGCTGTCAGGATCAGCAGGTCTGGCAGTTATCAACGTGCTGTACACACGGAGGCATGCAGGCATAGGAGTGCTTGAGATTGTTTTCACCCTCTCCTGTTTTCCTCTTTGCTCCTTCTGTGATCATCGCTCGTTTTGATTTCTTCTAACCCTCCCTCCCTCCCTCCCTCCCTCCCTCCTTCCCTCCCTCCCTCCCTCCCTCCCTCCCTCCCTCCCTCCCTCCCTCCCTCCCTCCCTCCCTCCCTCCCTCCCTCCCTCCCTCCCTCCCTCCCTCCTTTCCTCCCTCCCTCCCTCCCTCCCTCCTTTCCTCCCTCCCTCCCTCCCTCCCTCCCTCCCTCCCTCCCTCCCTCCCTCCCTCCCTCTAGCTCTGAGGCTGGGGATGGAACAGGAGACTTGGGTGATGGTGTCTGAGAAGGGAGAGAAGCTCTACCATCTGATGACCAAGCAGGGACACCTCATTAAGGACAGGAAACGCAAGCTCACCACCTTCCCCAAGTGCTTCCTGGGAAGGTAAGCCCTGCTGAACCTGACCCCTGACCTCTGCCCCTTGAACTGCTCTCCTCATCCTAGCAGGATGGGAGTGTTACGATAATCATGCACTTCCTGTCTCTAACGTAGTGGAACTATCCAAATGAGATGTCTCTATAGAGACAATCCTGGATTACTAGTTTATTGTAGGCAACATATGATGTCTTGCGCTTCAAATATAGATTATGTACAGATCTGTGTCTTTTGGGGTATTATTATTGTTCTTGCAGAACCAACAGTAGAAGATGTCATGTCTATTAATAATCTCCAGCGAAATGAAAAATGTTACCTGCGCTGTCTTTTCGAGCTTAGAGCTAATTACTCACGGTGCACGCATTAATCAGGATCACTCTGCAAACCCCCCTCTAATATTCTGAATCTGTATAGGCTTAAAAACAAATACGGTGAAAAAGCACATCAGCATTTTTCCAACATTTTTGTTGTATTTTTGTATCCTTGTTGTATGACATAGATGGCTACATCTGGCACCCAGTCACATCCATTAATCTTGTTTTAAGGATTATTGGTGGGCAATCTAGGGAGCGGACAGACTATTGAAGGCCAGTCGTAAATCTGGGAGATATACCTCTGAGGTTTCAGCCAAGGCTGCTTACTTGCGTTTTCCCTGTGTGGGATTAGGCATAAGTCTCCACAGAGAAATCCATGAGGTAACTACCGCAGAAAAGGCCTTTACACTGCCCTGGAAAAGGCCTTTATACTAGGCGGGTGTGTGTGTGTGTGAGAGAGAGATAGAGGGAAAAGAGAAGGCTGGAGAGAGGGGGGGAGAGAGGGGGAGGGAGAGAGATGGTGCAAGAAAGAGAATGTGTGTTTGTTTAAGTGTATGTGCCTACTTGTGTGTGTCAAATAGGTACAAATGTTCTAGAGATTCTTTTCCCAAACACATCTTTCAGTGATATTGAGTAAGTAAGACTGTCGGTTGGACACTTTTCAAGCTTTCATGGCATGAAGCACGGATGTTAAAAGCATCGCTGGTCTGACTGCATCTCAAATCTAATTTTGACAGCAATCATTTCAAAACTTGACCAAAGTAAATCATGTAAAACGGTGGTTGGATTTGGGGATGCCAAATCCAACCACCGTTTTCCATTACAGGGTTAGAGCCAAGAAGGATCTTTTTTTTTTTTTTTTACATTATTTACTTTGACACGTACATGGATGATTGGAGTGAGAAGAGTTCAATCTCCCATTATCAGATTTCAAAACCAGATGGTTAACAATAGGGTTAAAACAATCTGCTTTGGAACTCTGGTAATGGAAGGTTGAGCCCTCCTCACTCCAATCATCCATGTACGTGAGTTCTGCTTTTTCCCCCATATTACCCAGAAGACCTACAGCCCTGCTCTCAGGGAACAGCCTGTACCAGCTGTTCTGTCGGCAGTACAGGATTGCACAGGGGTTTCCTTTAGAAAGGGGCTTTGCTTTGTTTTAACGGGGGGATCACACCTTCTCGTCTACCGATTCGAAGCGGGAAAAAACGGCCCTGTAAACTTCACTTCCTCCCGTCATCCAGACACGCTTGTCACCTGTAACTGGGAGTTGCAGCATGCTCTGTCTGCGCTCTGCATCACAGGCTCGTGTCTGGCGGGGAGGGTGTGAAAGTGACGCGGAGCGTGGCTTGACCTGGGGATTATGAAGTCCCAGCATATGGTCGTAGCTAGGAAGTAGCTGGTGGATGTTTGAAACAGAAGGACGTTTCACAGTGTGTGACAGCCAATCATGTGCTGGCAGCAACACAAGCGAATGGCCCTCCTATTCAGTGTGCACGTGGTGTGACTAAACTCCATGGAGATTCATAGCAGACCATCAGAGAACGAGTCTAAAAGCTAAGGTCTGTCTCCTAACTTTTGCCAGAGCTTTCTTGTGTACTGAATGTCCTGTCAGCGAGCTATTTTTGAAGCCACTAAACGTGTCAGACATTTTAACTTTATTGTTTGACTATACTGGGAGTTTTTTAAGACCCAACGTCTATGTTTTGACTGGTAATAATCTAACTCATATTACTGCAGCTTATATTGCCATTTCAAATTGACAGTTATTTTAAATGTAGGGAGGGAGAAAAGAGCCGTCTGAAACCCAGCAGGGCATAGTTGTGGCTAGGTTACATGGTACACGGGTTTTGGAATGGGGAGTGCTGCTCGCTCGGTCTGTGCAGACAATGTCAAAACCAGTGCGGTCTGAATCAAGAATGGATCTGTCAGCTGAAAGATTAGAGGGATCAATGCGTGGGTGCCTGTCTGACTTTGAACCAGCCATATGGTGGACTGCTAGCTAGCAGCTCCAGGCTGTTAGAAGCCCCGTGAAAACCTATCCTTCTGTTTGCATCCACACTGCCCCGACACCTTGGTGCACTCCTGTGAAAGTGTAGCGCCAGACCGCCTAGAAGATAGAGTACAGGATAGTGGTCTTGGTATCGCCTTTCTCTTAATAAGGCCTAATTGTGACTGGGATGAACCAGCGCGGTATTTCTTTGATGAAAACCACATTGCCTCTGGCTGAGACTCTCCCACTCCCCCCATTGTGGGACAGACCTTGTCTTTTATTCTCTCTCTCTCTCTCTCTCTCTCTCTCTCTCTCTCTCTCTCCTCTCTCTCTCTCTCTTCTCTCTCTGTCTCTGTCTCTGTCTCTGTCTCTGTCTCTGTCTCTGTCTCAGTCTCTGTCTCTGTCTCTGTCTCTCTCTGTCTCTGTCTCTCTCCTCTCATCTCTCTCTCTCTCTCTCACCTCTCTCTCTCTCTCTCCTCTCTCTCTCTCTCTCTCTCTCTGCCTCTCTCTCCCCCTCTCTTTCTCTGCATGTGATTTTGTGAAACAGAGGGCTATTTTGGGAACGCCTCCTCTTTAACTGCTCCGTCTTATTTGTGGTTTGGTCCCCAGGGCTGGGAGCGTTTAATACAGGAGAGAAGCCGTCCCCAGCCGCCTGCTGTCAGTCCTCTTCAGGCATGAGAGGACTAGACTGTTCAGAGAGACCCCAGTCAGGAGATTGAGGCCGTATGACTGACTAACACTGTTCCCTACAGCAGCTAACAGATAGCACTGTGTTGAGCAGACCAAAACAACCTTCATGTGAACTTCAAGAAATGTATGTCTGCTGGTCACTCTTTGGCGTTATCTGAGAATTGCCATCCACGTAAAACACCCAGGTCAAAGTGTGTAGCCAACCCAGGTAGCATGTTTAAACCTTTCTGTGTACAGGAACAGTCCTGTAGTTAAAGAACGCTGGGAGTGGGACTGTGTGTGTAGCTGCTAGAGGGAACAGCTTGAAACTGTTTTCACGTTACCAGCCGTTGCATAAGTGGCCAGGATTTGTCAAAGGCCACGAGAGCTTTGTAGTCCAAACATTGGGCGTGTTTTCTCTCCATAGTGGAGGTACAGCGGTTGACAAATCAATGTTGTTCTGGCCTGGGCTGCTCTAGCAGGGAGAGGAGAGATGAGGGAGGAGCCCGGGGTAATTGTGGAAGGAGAGAGAGAGAGAGAGATAGAGGGAGAGAGAGGGAGAGGGAGGGAGAGAGAGAGAGGGAGAGGGGATAGAGGGAAAGAGAGAGAGAGAGGGAGGGGAGAGGGAGAGGAGAGAAGGTGTCATAGGGGTTTTTGGTCGATTTTCTTCTGTCTCGTATGTGTCTGACCTCCGATCGCTCCACAGTGATGCTCTTCTACCCCTCTCCTGGGGGTTTAGGGTTAGGGCACACCACAGGATTCCTATGGTGGGGCTGCCCATGTCTGTTTGCTTCTGTGAAGGACGAGACATGGGCTACTGCTGCTTAGCCTGTCTGTCTCTCTTGCCTCTCTCTCTCTCTCTCTCTCTCTCTCTCTCTCTCTCTCTCTCTCTCCTCTCCTCTCTCTCTCTCTCTCTGTCTCCCTCTCCCTCTCTCTCTCTCTCTCTCTCTCTGTCTCCCTCCTCCCCCTCTCTCTCTCTCTCTCTCTCTCTCTTCTCTTTTCTTCCCTTCCTCTCCTCCCACAGGATTGCAGCATTACATTATACCGAATCATCTAATTTAGCTAGTTTGGGTCAGGAGATAAATTTGTTAGTTTTGTCAGTGTGCTGTTAGTTTCTTTCTCCCCAGCCGAACACAACCAACACCGAGCTTCTCCCCAGAGCATCCCTGAGAGCAGACTAACACAGGGAGATCTGACGGCATGCCGCCTCCGTCAAAAACAAATACTGCTCCAGTTGGACAAGAAAACAGATGAGCTAATCCTCCCATCAGTTGGTTTAGCCAACAGAAATGGCCTCCACGATAAATAAGCAAGGCCCTCCAAGAAGATCCCGTAGTATTTGTTGACGTAGTCAAGTCTGGGGAAGGTTTATGTTCTGTGAAGATGGTCTTTGTCATTGTTGTTTGGTGTAAGTTTTCTTGTTTTAATTGCCTGTGTTACCTGGGAAATGCATTAGCTCTGAAGTCTCCATCCCTTTTATTTATCTCCTGCTCTCGTCGGAGGGCTTTGGCATGACGACCAGTTTTGACTGTGTGTCCAGCTAAGGAGCAACACCTTCAAGAGGCTGCTGTCCTGTGTCTGATGAAGCCTTCTGTCCTGTGTGTCTCAGTGAGTTTGTGTCCTGGCTGATGGACATCAGGGAGACAGACAACCCAGAAGAGGGCGTCCACCTGGGGCAGGCTCTGCTGGAGAACGGCATCATCCACCACGGTCAGTACCCCCCGCCGGCCTCATCCCCAGCATCATCCCTCCACCCATGAAGCTCCTCACCTCTCTCTGGACCTACTTCCTCAGTCTCATCCTTCACCTCATCCTCAACCCTGACTCTAAAAACATCATCCACAGAGATCCTTGTTTCACCATGTAGTGTTGTACATCATGCAGGTCCAGCTTGGACCAGCCGGTCTATCTCCCCCTGGCTCTTTACTATCACAGTGTATTACAAATGTTTCTGCCTTGTTCTACGCAAGCTATTACAACAATGATGTCACTTCCATCACAACAGCCGAGAGCAGATGTCTCACGTAAGCCCCCTCACTCTGGCCGAGTGTTTAGGTTAGGGG
>NW_026911448.1:0-17296 GCF_963692335.1 Osmerus eperlanus | reverse complement strand
TGTCTCACCACCTCCTGCTGTTCAGCTGGCACGAGGTCACACACTAGGCAGAAAAACTCCTGCCGGAGAAAAGTTTGTCTTTTCAAAAGCACATCCTCCCAAGACTTTTCAAAAACAGCCCTCCTCTCTGTGGACTCCCCTCACCTCTGTCTGTTTTCGCACCCTGTCCCTCAGTCTTCACATCTCCCCACAGCCCCCCCCCCTTCCCCCACAGCCCCCCCCCTTCCCCCACAGCCCCCCCCCCCCTTCCCCCAGAGCCCCCCCCCCCAGCCCCCCCTTCCCCCACAGCCCCCCCCCCCCTTCCCCCAGAGCCCCCCCCCCCTTCCCCCAGAGCCCCCCCCCCCTTCCCCAGAGCCCCTCTTGGGAGCGCTCAGGTGGAAGTTGAGGCCAGGTGACGTCTGTCCAGCTGGGCTCCACTGTGACCAACCGCAGCTGGGAAAACAACCCAGGGAAGAAAAAGAAGAAAAAACAACATTTCTCTCTCCACGCAGGAGGAGAAGTCAGGCTGGAGGTGCATCCGCGTGGTGCAGGCGTGCGGCCAGGCGTCTGGGCTCCGCCTGCGTGTCCTGTGAGGAGCCTCGGCGTGTCGGTTTCCCCCTGCTCCGGTCTATTTGTGGGAGCTCTGGGCTTCTGACTTTGAGGATGTGACCTCCACAGGAAAGATAATCCCCATAGTATCACTGCTGCAGTGGGTCCACGCTGGGATCTGAGTGCTCCTTCAGCATGTACACACACACACACACCCACACACATGCACGCATACATACACACACACCCCCCCACACGCCAACTTCAATACCCCCTCTTCTGATGCGATACTCTTACACTCTCATCTCTGGTGTGGCCCCCCCCTCCCCCCCCGACCCACCTCCCTCGCCCCCCCCTTCCCCCCCCCCCCCCACCCCCCGTTTTAATCTTCGTGTAATCTTTAATAGCCTCCTCCTCCTCTCACTAACGCCCGCATATTTGCTGCAGTTCCTTCCTCATCTGTTTATGGCGGGCTCTGTAATTGGATTGGCAGTGCCGTTGGGCTGGGTGACTTTTGGAGCTTGTAAAAGGTGTCGCTTGCTGGCGGTAGCCTCTTTTTAATTAAGCTCTCTGCTGGAGACGAGCGCTTCAATCTCCCACTCTCTGATGAGAGCCACACAGCCAGCTCTGCTAGCCACTGGATTGCACTACACTGTTCTACTAGTACTAGTAGAACAGTTCCACTAGTACTGTTCTATACTGTACTATACTATAGAGTAGGGAGGGATTGTTCCCACCTGGGCAAAATACACCCATCTACAGAAGAACCATCCCTAATCCAATCCATATATCATGTCCCAAGCAGTTAAACAGACACCTTCAGGCTGTGTGTGTGGTATCTCCCTGGGCTCATTGATGTGCAGTCATGTGTGTAGGGCTATGTGTGAGAGAGGCAGCGTTGTAACATGGCTACTGCATATCATCACAAACACTGCATATAGTGCAAATATGTATGTGTGTGTGTGTGTGCCTGTGCGTGCACGGATGTAGTGCAGGCAGGGCTGTCTATATAGCATGATGATTAGAGAGGTGTTCATTACAGACCCCCCTACCTCCCACTCCTCCATCCTCCTAATAGCCTCCTCAGATTATCTCTACCTAAATCAATACTGTCCCTGTGGAAGCGCTACACTCGGCACAATCCTTGTCTTTCACATCCCACCTCGCAGGTGACACATTACCCAGACCTCTCCACTACCGATCTAGCACTAGAACCTGACAACCAACCCTGGAACCGGATCTGCTCACTGCAAGTTCAGGGTACAGAGTGGTTCTTTAAAGGTTCTGTTCAGGGTGAGGAGTGAGACCGGGTCTGGTGAGGCTCTGGATTGGAGATGAAGGCTGAATTTCCCTCAGGAATCAGTGTCAGCATGCAGGGAGCGGAGCAGGGCCGAGAGGGGTGGGAGGCGCGTGGGGCTATGTGGGGGCTCTGTGACAGGAGGGGGGGGGGGGGGGGAGGGTTGGGGGTGGAGGGGCACAGGGCGGGGTGGAGGGGTGGGTGGGTGTTAAATCACACAGAGCCCAGATGCAGAGACATTAAAAAAGATTTATTGATCTCTTTATAGATCTTAACTGGTGAGGAAGAGCGAGAATTAAACTGGATATGGAGATGACCTTTACAGTCGCCTCACCCACGGAAAGGATACCTCTTTTTCTCCCTGTCTTGCTCTGTGGCTCAGTGTGTGCAGCTGTGCGCGCTGCGTTTGTGTGGGGGCGCGTATAAATACACTCAGGAATGAGCGATTCCCAACAGACTGGGAGTACGCAGCAGTAAATGCGTGCTTCCTGGAAGGAGTGTGTGTAGACGCTTCTCTTACTGAAACAGCTAAACACTCGGATTAAACATGTACTTCAGCGCTCACGCTGGCTCAGCAAATTACTGCTACATTAAGCACACCTAATCACAAACACACACACACACACACCCCATGGCAGCCCCATGCCGTGATACAGAGCTGAGCACCAAAAGGCTTAACGACAAGGAGGCTAGAATGATACGCCTACGCTCTGCTCAAACAGGAGGAGCTCGACCTCGACCACAACGCAGGGATACAAACCGCAGCCCTCTGCTGCCATCTCTACATCTCAACCTCAGGGGAACTGGAGAGGAACGCCCACCATGCCAACGTTCGCCCCACTGGGGATGAGAAGAGAGTCCACCGCTCCTGGACGCACTCCTGCTACATCCCAGAGCTCCTGCACCTTCCACAGGTTCCAGCGTCGCCGTCCAGACCTCCGGTGGCACCATCCAGTCCTGTTAATTGTGTTTCCGTGACATAATCAGCTTGCTGCCGCAATGCAGGTGGATGTGCACCGTCACACATGGCTTGGTGGCCCATGTCTCTCGTGTAGCCTGAGCTCTGGCTGGCTGGCTGGCTGGAATTGTGTCCTTCCCAGGCATGAGGTTGTAAAACCATGTGGCACCCAGCCAGGTAATCAGTAATGTAATATATGTAATAACCCTTGGTGTGTGTGTGTGTGTGTGCAGGATGTGTGCGTGTGCGTTTCTGCACACCCTGCTAATCTCATGCAAATGGGAAACAATCGGAAACAAGCCACTGACTGCTATCCTTAGGATCAATTCCGAGCAGTGTGTCTTAACAGAGGGTCATATGAAGCCCTCTGGAGGCGATGGCAGGGCTTCTCCAGGTCTGCTGCGTGTGGCAACCACTCTCCTCTGCTCGGTTCATCATTTAGCGAGAGGACCCAAAGCTAATGAGCCGGGTGAGAATCTGTGCTATTTGGAGTTCTGTCAACATTATCGACTCGGCTGCGGATGGGCTAAGATCTGGTTGCGGGGCAGGGATGACCTACATAGCAAGGACAAGACAGGGGCTGAACACACAACAACATCCCACTGTAGCCTCCATCTAACTGCACTCCAGGGCAGAGATCCTTCAGTCGAAAGTGAAAACAGCCTCTTTGTCTTTGCACTTCTGCTTGATGCAGCACCGTGTTATCTAGCGCACCAGTCCTATAACACCACAGGCCAATCCAGTTAGTGTCCAGCCGTAGAAACACTGGCATGCCCAGCCACAGAACAACACGCAATCAATACTGATCCAGCTTCCAATTAGCTAATAATTCAAGTCCACCGGCCACAATGGAGGAGAAGGGAGGGAGATGGATAGAGATATTTGTAGATAGAAGGGGGGGGGGGGAGAAAAGAGGAGAGAGGGCTGAGAAGGGGAAAGAGAGAGAGAGCGAGAGAGAGACAGAGAGAGAGAGAAAGCAAGAGAGATAAGAGAGAGGGAGAGAAATAAAGAGTAAGAGAGAGAAGTGAGGGTTTTATCTCCACAGCCCCATAGCAGCACATTAAGCTCTATCTCTGCTCTGTCCTGTAATCACACTGTGCCCTATAATAGGTAGCCAGACATGATTACTGGCTGGAGGTTTCTCTCCAGTGTTAATTACTGAAATGCCCAGGGTTCTGCAGATATCCTCCAGTCTACAAGCAGATACAGGTCGAGAGAGGGCAACGATCGTGCTATCTACAGTCGCATTGAAACTGGAAATATCTGCTTTGATCAAATCGACACACAGCATACATTCAAGAACGAGGTTCTCAAGAGTTCTTTGCTTTACTGAATTTGACACAGTGGAAGCATTCCACACAGGTCAAGACACCAAATAGGGGAACCGATGTGAGGCTGTCTCATTACTTCCAGGTCAGAGAGGGGTCAAGGTGATGTAATGACATTTGAAATGGTCTGTTGCAAGACCAGAGAGGGGGCCACAGAGGAGAGGGGAGACACACCCTGAACTCTTCTTCTCCATAGCCTGCTTCCATGAGAACACATGCGTGCAGGGATGAGAGCGCACACACACACACTCTCACACACACACACTCTCACACACACACACAAAGAAGCGTGTGTGTCTGAGCACAGAGACTACCAGATCCAGTGTCCCAGGGGTAATGAATGTGAATGGTGAGACTGAGTTCGCTGTAAAACCCAATTAGAGCGTGTAGTGTTATCTGCTTCCACGGAGATCTCCACACAGATAACCTCACTGGCGCAGGCCTAGCGACTGACTGACAGAGCGCCCCCTACTGGAGACTTTCTGACCTGCAAGGACATGCCTTTGGATAAGACCGGTCCGTGATCCTGAAGCCCCTACTAGAAGCTGGTATGTTTCATCACAATAATTTGGTCTCTGGATTCATGCAATCCAACTGCCTGTCTCGCTCCACACAGCGCATAATTAAACTCGGATTATCTGCGTTCCTACAACACAATCATCTCAAATCGTCTCCGCTCCTCTCCATCCTCAGCTTCAAACGGCCGCGTCTGGCAAAGCTGAAGTTAGCGCCTGACAGCGCCACGCCGCCGCCACGCCACCGCCGCCCTTATCCCCCCCCCCCGTCCCCGTCTTCAAACGCCTCCATCTTCCTCCACCACATGAAAGCGGAGGAACAGAGCGGGAGGCATCATCGCTCCCTCGCTCGGGCGGCTCGCCTCGCTCGTGCACGCCTCCGCCAGAGACGCTGCCTCTCCGCTGCCTCTACGCTGCCTCTCTGCTGCCTCTCCCCTCCCGCCTCGCGTGGCTTCCGGCCCGCGTTTGAAGGCGGACGTCACTGTCACCGTTCCCTCATGTCCCCCTCACAGAGGCTAGAGAACACTGCATCATACCGGTGCTCTGCGTTCTGCAGACGTAAACAGAAAATATACATGCGTGTATGCGTCCGTATGACAGGAAGAGAGAGAGGGAGTAGGAGGGCTTGTGGACGAGAGGAGCTTTGATGAAGACAATTCTTTAATATTTATAGACTAGCAGGATAACTATCAATACAAAATGTGCATTAACAATATTGAGCCACTAAATGACATTTTAGTGGCTTCTCTGTCAGATGGTATTGACCGCAGGCAGACAGAGGCCAGTTCCCTCTCCCACCCTGCGGAGGAGCACTGCAGTCACACCCCAGCGAGGACAACTCCTGGTGCGATCCTCCATCTCTCACAATCTGACTCCAGCAGAGAAGAACTGAACTCAGAGGGGGAGGAGGAGGAGGCCTGGGATTGTGTGCGGCAGAACTGCTATCTGAGACATCAACCAGCCACCAGAAAAGGGATTTCTTGCTGCAGAAGTCTCGAAATAATCAGATGAAGCTCCGCTCAGGCATGCGTGCTTTACATACCCCTCACTCGGTCCCTGCATGGGGCCTCCTGACTGGCTTTCTTCTCCAAGAGGAACACACACACTGTAATGATGGAGGGCAGACTGCTCCACCACTCGGATATGTGCCCTCCATTACATAAACGAAGCAATGGAGCGCATCTAATCAATCTTAAAAGCAGGGTATCATTATTCTGGCTCTTTTAGGGGGAAACTGTGCCATAGCAGGCCTTCCCTGCTCTGTGTGGGCCTTTAGGAGGCAGTGACCCGGAGGTAGCCGGCCAAACTCCCCGGTCTGCTCTCCTCTGCTGAATGAAACATGAGGGAGGATAGGTGTATGGAGAGAAAAGGAAAGGGGAGAGTGAGGCTAGAGAGAAAAACCGAGAGAGAGGGAGATAGAGAGTATCTGGTTTTAATAATGGGAGGGGGGGGGGGATGACATGATTTCTGGGCTGGGTGTGTGTTTATGTGTGTGTGTGTGTGTGTGTGTGTAGAAGGGGGGGGGTAAACTCATAGAGCTTTAGCGACAGGCAGTGGTTAGCATTCTCCACAGGACACCCATCAGTCCAAGTAATTGTTGCATGTTTTACATCAACATGACCCTGCGTCGATCCACAGGGCATAAACACTCTCCTATAAATACCACAGAGTGCTTCGAGGCAGGGCACAGTGGCCCCGACCCTTTCGAACCCCCCCCCTCCCCATTACACAATGGGGACAATTCCACCCCGCCCCTGATCCCCCGTCTGATTGAAGTCGATCGAGTCGGTGTTGAAAACAAAACAATAATTTCTCAGCTTAAAAGAGACCTTTCAGAATTCATGTGCCGATTTCCATAATCAGTTCATGGCTGACAACACATTGCAAATGTGTCTGCTATTAATGCCGGCAATTACCAGGGCTAAATGCAAATGTGCGACCACCGCAGAGTGTGAGAGACACTCATCAGGGAGAGAGAAAGCCATCGATCTGGAGCTTTAATAGAACCAGAGGTAAACAAACAATGCAGACGTTTCATCCTCCTGCTCTCCAGAAAATTCCATATTCTGTATTGTGAAACAAAGGCTGCACTTCACACACATCCCTAATGTGATTTTACATACCTTCTGACCATGTGTCTAATTAATTGTTCGAGTATTAATATAGGCTTACTTAGGACTTACATAACCATCACGCCAGTGTGGTTTGCGTTGTGAAGTCATGGTCTCTGAGAGGTCCAGCCCATCTCCTTTCCTCACTGACAGACAAGCCCTCATTAATAGACTGCACTCACGTCTGGTTGACATTAACACCCAGCCAATCAATTTGCCTGGTCTGGCTGGGGCCAGTGTATACCAGGGGGAGAAAAAGAGGCATGATGGGACTGTGGAGGTCTAGAGGGCTAGACAGTAGAGAGGCAAGCGGACAGTCCTAACTCTTTTCTCAGTTCTTCCTCTCTTTCTCCCTCACTCTCTCTCTCTCTCTTTCACTCAGTCCCTCTCTTTCCGTCGCACCATCTCTCTCTCTCCCTCTCCATGAACATGTTGGAGCTCACCTGCTCCATGGGGCATTCTTGCCGTCTCAGTGTGACTAGGATATCCCCGTAAGCCGCTACTGCTTCACTAGGCTCTAACTGTCCTCTCAGTCGCTCCCTCTCAATTAGTGAAGGGAGCCAGGAGATCAGTTGCTTTTAATGTCCAGGATAAGTGTATCCACCGCACAGTAATGCTGGTTAAGATGCACGCTAATCCGATTAGCAGGAGGTTTAGATTTCCCCGTGGCAGCAGCTGGAGTAGGCGCGAGGCCACGGAGCCAGCCTTCCTGAGGGCTCTTCTGCTCCGTCACATCTCCATACCCACGCCCAGGATCTCCACCTACACACAGTCCCTCCTGCGTTCCTTCTAACCTCCTTACCTTCCTTCTCCATCCCTCCCTCCCTCCCTCCAACTCTCCACCCATCCATCCATCCAGCCATGATGAGTTAATTTGTCTCCTAGATGCCGTTGTCTGGACGACCCAGGTGACCTAGGAGAATCTCCTAACCGGCTTCTCTCACACGTCACGATCGATCGCTCCACAGTGCCCTGTCAGACGCGATCAATACATCATTCCTTCAGTAAAGAGTCGGCCCCGCTCCCTCTCTCCCTCGCTAGCTCCACTTCGCCCTCTTCCTTCCCTGCATCGCTTTACTTCCATTTTATTATTATTTCTTCCCCGACGATCGATGAAGCAAACAGGCCCACTGTAAACCACACCACAATTAGAGGCGCCTCTAATTTTCCTGTTGATGCCATTCACCAGCAGGCATTATCCACCTCCACACAGATATTAATGAAACCTAATGGGATCCTGGCGAATTAAACCGCTTGAAACCATCTGAAGGGTCTTAGAACACATTAGTGCTAACAAAAATGCTACTGGAGCTCCATCAACAGTCAATATGTTATTTTCACATTGGGTGTATACCATATCATCTAGAATACAAATCAGATTTCATCATAGACCATCAGTAGGCCCGGGGGACTACAACAGGTTGAAAACAAACCTTGTAACATAATAACCAAAATACAAGAGGCTTTGTTTTAGAGCTGAGCTAGACTTGAATGGTATTCACACAGTACTGATGCAGTCTCCTCTTTTAGGCTTTGGCAAATCCTCCCACTTAGGTCTGAACAGCAACTGTTTCACTGGAGAAGCCTTTTTGCACACCCCAGATCCAGGGCACACTTGAGTGAACATGTGCTGATCTCAGATCTATTTTCATCCCATTAGAGGGTTCTTCACACACACAATTCCATTTCTGTTCTCCATATTGAGCACAGGGAGATGACATGCTCGGTGCGAAGATAATTCAATAACGAGCCCCGGCAATCATTAGGCCAATTTAGTGGAGGAAGCTCTAATGATATATTTAACGTAAGAAACGTCAGCTTTTTTCCATTGCAGTAATGAGATCATATTTCTTCGCCTGCTGTTAATACACACCAGTTCCTCCTCATTCACGAGGCGATGGCCTTAACCATCTTTGATTATCAGCTAACCCCCGATATTTATTTCTGTAATGTCATCAAATTAACAGCTGTGTTATGGAGATTGGAGAGGTAGAATTAGACTGGCAGCGTATGTGGTCATAAAGGGTGGGTGTAACAGGAGAAAGGGGGGGGAAAGGGGGGGGGGGTTTGTCCTGTGTTTGGGGACGGTCCACCATGCCTCCCAGTCACGGTGGCAACACAGGAGAGCATCTCTCCTCCTCCCCAGAGCAGGCACTGTGCTGGGGAGCCTTGTGGAACGGCTCAAGTAATTAGTGAACGGGGCCCCCCCAGCTCTCTGTGAAGTCCGGCCTTTGAAGGGGTGGGGGGCTCTGATGTGTGTTTGTGAATCTTTCAAGGGTCTGGGAGCCGCTAATGAGGACTCATCTATTACCATCTGAGATGTAATTAGCGTTGTTGGAGAACGAAGGCAGGGCCTGGGAGGGGGCCAAGCAGGGATGGGGGGGGGTGGGGTGGGCAGGCAGGCAGGCAGGCAGGGAGAGGGGTGAGCAGGGCCCAGGACAGCAGCAGGGGCCCCAGGGGAGGGGGCTTGGCCCAGGGGCCTGCAGCACACTGTCACCATACTGTAGCAAGGGAGGGGGGTGGTTCAGCCGAGGTGTGATAGGATGTTAGTCCTGCAAGGTGTTTTTTTCTTTCTCCCTCTCCCATGAATTCCAACGGCCAGACTATGTGTGTGTGTTGTGTGTGTGCGTTGTGTGTGTGAGTGTCTATGGTGGCAGCGCGGGTGGTAGGGAGTGACAGATTAGGGGTGTTTAGGGGGTGTCCAGCCTCAGTCCCCCAGGTCGCGGGGTCATCAGGTCAGGTGCAGCTCTCGCTCTGTTAACTCCCAGATCTGCCCTCCGACCCCACGGCTGGGGGTTCAGGACTCTGAGCCCCCCTGCCTGTCTGGAGGTCTGCCTGGAGGGCTGCAGGGGTCACCACTGTTTTCATTCAACATCAGACATGATTCAGTAGACTCTAATGAGCCATTAGTCTTCATCAGGCCTGAACCGACCCAGAGACCCAAGACCAGCAACCCCAGAGCACAGCAACACAGACCAGCTCTAAACCCCCCATAGGACTCTCTCTCTCTCTCTTGCTCTCTCTCCCTCTCTCTCTTACTCTCTCTCTCTTTCCTCTCAAACAAACAATGCCTGGTGGAATGAGAACCTATGGAACAATTCTCTGAGTGACAAGGAGAGGGCCGGCCGCTGGCCTGGTGTGTTTGCTGTCCCCCCTCTCCAGGGTGGCATGTAGAGAGAGCACAGCAGGCCCCTATGTAAGGCGCAACACCTCTCTCTTTTTTTTCTCTCTCTCTTTCTCCCCCGCTTTCTCTCTGCCCCCCCCCCCCCTCTCCCCCTCTGTCTCTCCATGGTGTCAGGGTTGTAGCAGGGCGGCATCAGTATGCAACGAGGAGGCTGGGCTCGGTGTTAACCTGGAGAGTTGTTGACCTGCGTCTCCCTGGCTGTCTCGGTGCCCAGTATTCATGCCCAGCGGCCGGGCCTGTCCCCTCCCCTCGCCTCCAGGTGCTAAACGAGCTGCAGTGAATCAACACAACGTTTTACGGCGCGGCGCAAATTGGAACGAGCCAACCCTAAGCCGGAGCGCTGCCGAGGGCTCGTATAACGAGCAGAGCGACCAGACAACCATGGGACAGAGCTGAGGAATCCAATAACACATTTACAGATGAGGACAGAGATAGAGGTAGCCCCCCCCCACACACACACACACTCCTGGAGTCTGGTGAGGGAGGCCAGGTAAGTGCTGGTGGTGCTCACATAAACAACATGCACCACGCCCGCCTCTGCAATTATCCTCATAAGCAGGTAAAAGCAAGAGAGAGGAAGAGAGTGACAGAGAAATAGCAAGAGGGGAGATCATAACAGGCTATATAAATCAGAGGCATGGTAAAAACAAGAATAAATAGGTAAACAAACCGTGAAGGTGGAGGGAGAAAGGCTTTTAAACATTTAGGCACGGGGGCTGGAGGCGAGGCACACTGACCTCTAATAGACAGGAGAAGTGGTAAAAGCCTTATAAAATAACAGACCGTAACCTCACTCCACTTAACCACCAACACAAAAGAAATGCTTTACAGGCTGCGCGCCGCTATCATGGTAAACACACAAACATGGCATCCCACACACCTGCTAGTGGAGCGGCCCGTCTGTCTTCCTGTCTGCCTGCCTGCCTGCCTGCCTGCCTGTCTGTCTGCCTGTCTGTGCACACACCAACCAACGATGCTCTGTCATTCAGAGATAAGAGCACCCCTGGCTGTGAGCGTCGGTGGGATGGGGAATGTGTATGGTGTGTCTGTGTGTGGTGTGTGTGTGTGTGTGTGTGTGTGTGTGGGGGGGGGGGAAAGATGATGCATGGGACTGTAGGGCAGGTTGTGGCTCAATTATTGGGGCTTTACTGTGCACAAAGCCCGCAGGGAACGAAAGGGTTCTATGGTCTCGCTAGTGCATCCTAGCAAGCTGTCCACCTCCTAATTGGTCCACGTCAGAAGACCAGGCCAACCAATCAGGAGGGACCAGAGTAGGGTCTCTCCTGTACAGACCAACAATACATCTGGCACATTCAAATGTTCCACTCCTATAACTCCCAGAGTCACATTGAGATGGAGTCACAAAAGGCATTGTTCTCTCAGTGCAGTGCAATCAAACGGATTGGTTTACTGGAAAGGGAGCAGCTCTTTTCTGAGTCTCTGCCAAAGTGAGGTGTTCAGATGAAATAGAGAGAGCCTGTGCTTCCTTGATTTAATGGGAGTGTGACTTTGGCCCTGTGGCTTGGACCAGGCTGCACCCTGTTTTGATGGAGAGTGTGGCTGTTTGTAGGTCATGGGGCTTTTGACAGTGTGTGAGTGTGTGTCAAACCTTAAATGCTCCTGAATGGGCCTCCACTAAAAGTGCCTTGGGACCTGACCACTCACCCTGCCTCTGTCTCACTGCTGACAGCCCACAACTGAGGGGGGAGACAGTGTAATTTCACCGCTGGCTGACGTCCATTCGCCTTGAGTGATGAGGGAGTTGACCCTCACACACACACACAGACAGACACACACACACATCCCCATGGCCCCACACACGCACACACACACATACAACACAACGCAAGCACCCAGACGTGTACACATGCACACACACACAATGATACAGAAACAGTAAAGTAACAGTGAGGCTGTCTGTGTTGACAGGGCCATTAACTGGCCTCTGTCTCCCATTCCCCTCTCTATGTTCACACCCGCCAATTCACAGGAAATGGACGAGGCCTGGGAGCCTTACTGTACGCTCCACTGCCCCAGCCCCCCCACATCCCCCCCCCCACACTCCCCGACCAATAGACACCCCTCAGCCCTGTCCTCTGTCTGCAACCAACCCATTCCCCATCCCATAATGATCCCACTGTAGACTAGACCATTTCAGACCTAATATGGTTCCCATTCTACACCTGTCCATCAGGTGCCTCTGAGGTCATGTGATGGGGGGGATGGCTGGGAATAATATGCATGAAGAGAGAGAGAGAGGGAGAGAGACCTGGGGTCCTGTGGGGTTAGGGAGCTGCTCCACTTTCAGGTGGACTCTGATGAAGACAAATGACTAGCCCGTAGTGAGGTTGGGGTGGGGGTTGGGGGGGAGGGGGGGGGGGTCTGAGGATGCATCCTAAATGCTGACGGGGAGGCAGAAGGGGGAGGTCTTGTGACTGATTGGTACATGTCTCAATCCATCCTGAGCAGGGTCAAAGGTCAGGTGAGCACAGAGAGAAGTGATGGGGAGAGGCCATCTCTGACATCATCTTATCAGGATACAGGATGTCCATCAAGAGGAACAAAAAATAGTTTCAACACACCATCAATATATAACACTTGCCCCTCTTTACCCTGTCCACCACAATACAACACAGAGCTGGGCAACAGGAACTCATGCCTGACAAGTCTTCAACTCCCATAACAAATAGTGTTATTGCATGAAGAGAGAGGGAGAAACACAGGAAGTGATGCGTCCGTCTGTGTTTGGTGGGAGTTCAGCAGAAGAGGAGGTGCAGGTGCAGGTCCCCTACCCTGCCTCCAGTAGCTGCAGCTGCAGGGACACTGATCAAGCACCTGGAGTCATCTTTAAACACCACGAGAGCCATGGACCACCTTATCCAACCCTGACCCGGTGTCTGCCAAGCTAACACACAGGCCACAGGGAAGGACATATTTACTGGCCAGGGTGGAGGCCAAGTACACTACAAAGAAGATTATCTGACAGACTTAACATTGATGTCCCACCACCCCCCGCCCCCACTCACACACCCACACCAGATTGAAGTGGACCAAACTAGCTGTGTGTGCCTGCCTGCCCTCCTAGCTGTCTGACATTCCATCCCCTTGTCAATCAGGCCCCAATCTCGTCCAGGAGAACCCCACAGTGTGGTGTGTTATCAGCTGCGCAGAATATGCAGCCCAGCCTTAATGGACAGCGCAGGAACTGACAGTAATCCATTCAGAGGAATGTAAACACGCTCCTCTCCATAAAACCCTATTGAAGTGACACAATAAAGGGGGTGAAGGATGTGTGTGTGTGAGTGGTGTCCGGCCGCAGTGAGCCTCGGTGCTTCTTAAAGGGTCCAACCGTGGTGCATGATGGGCCTTTCATCGCTGATTGACATGTCTAATCACGCTGGCCTCTGATTGGGGGGGAAAAAAAGGGGGGGGGGGCAAATAGCCTTTTAAGGAATCCAAGTGAGGCACAGCGGTAACCCTGTTATTTGCTACCGTGGCAACAGATGGAAGAGCATTTATTGACGTGTGTCACCATCAGCAGGGAAATAATGGTGGGGTGTTTGAGACCTGTCTGCCTGTCTGGATATGTCAACACAAAGCTGCTATCATTTGAACATGATTTGTTCTCTCTGAAAAGAACGGCATGACATTTCCCTCTGCCTAACAACTGCCCTAGATTCAACAGTTAGAGTCCCATCTGTACCAGGAAGAGGGAACGGAATATTTTGCTCTTTACTTCTTTACTTTCTGTTTATTTTTGTCCTTGATAGGTAAGATGGGTAAATACACTAATAGAATACAATGGAGAAAGGTGTTTACTGTGGGCTGCATGGATGGGCTGTTCTCCTGGAGGACTTGTGAACTGGCTCTCTGTTTACTGGGAAAACAAAGGCACAAAGGAATGAGGAGGACAGCTAACCAGTGTGAATCAGAAAGGCTCTGGGGGCTTTATCAGGCAGGCCCATGTGTGGAGGATAATGACCATGTAGGATCCAAGAGGACAGGCGCTCATCTTAACCCTGGCCTGCCGGAAAAAACTCGTAATCCTAGCTAACAATCTTTGCCAAAACTCATCCACCGCCCATCACCCACCCCCCCGCCCGCCCACCAGCCCTCCAGCCAGCCAGGCAGACAACCAGCAGTCACCAGACAGCCGACAGGAGGAGAACTGGGACTTTGAAGAAGCAGTTTAGCTCTAAACAAAGCTCCTTTTCTCCCTTCTTTCCATCACACACGCAGGCTGTTATTCAACATGCCGCTAAATAGTCCCCATCTGCTAGCTAGGCTTAATGCCTCCTTTTACCAAATCCTCACCTTTACTCTCCCAAGCTTATGTCTCATGCATAGTCCTCCCATCCATCCATCTCCCTCCCTCCCTCCATCCCTCCCTCCTCCTACCCATCCCTCCCACCCTCCATCCCTCCCACCCTCTTTCACTTTCCTAAAAATCTTCTTTCTTGTTTTCGCCAGCCCCCTCAATCAGACTAATTCCTTTTCCCCAGTGATGGATCATTTCATTCACTCATCTTTTCGACTCCCTCACTCCCCAGTCTGCAGCAGACTTCCCCGCTCTCCTTTTCTCATTCCGGTTCTATCCATCACAGGGAGGGTGAGGCCTCCCTGTGCTCCCCCTCCTTCTCCTCTTCCCTGCTCTCGATTTGTCTCTCTTCCTCCCATCCTTTCAGCGGTCTTCAGGATGAGTGATGGTGTCGGCTCCATGGTCCTGCTGGTCTCTCTGCCTCCCCAGGTGACAGGGCTAAACACTGCTGTCTCCAGGCCAGTCTCTCCAGGCCAGTCTCTCCATTTAGTCTTAAAATGACTCTTAGCTTCGCCTGTTTACTACGATATGGGTGTGAGGATGTGCTTGTGGGTCTCTCTCTTTCTTTCGCTCGCTCTCTGGCTGGAGGTTGGTGACAGACGCCTACAGGGTCAGTTTGCAGTGCGTGTGTGTGTGTGTGTGTGTGTGTGTGTGTATGAGTTCTGTTATTATCTGAGACAATATCATCACACATCTAATGTATCTTTAATCTCTAATATTACTCTAATGGAGGAGAAAAGAGAAGCTGCTGCTCTGTGGATGAGCATGTGACAGAAACAAAAGAGAACAGGGTTGTGGTGACTGTCTGCCGCAGTGCAAGCCTGCCCCCCCAACCACCCCCTCCCATCCCTCCAAACTCTCCTCTCCACCCCCTGTACACACAAGCCTGGTTGCCAGGGGCAGGATTTCCACCCTGCTTGATTGTGTGGCGCGGGGCTAATTAGCGTGTGGTGAGCTGCTGTCTGCTCTGCTGGGGCTGGGGCTCCCTGGTACACACCTGAAGCACCTCCACACCTGGGACCAGACAGCCTGTTTATGACAGAGTCTGTAAACCGTTATAGCCTCTAAGTGACAGGGGCTAAGTGGTGGAAAAACAATGGCAGATATACACAGAGAGGCACACACACGGACGAACAAGCACACACATGCATGCACGCACACACACACACACACACACAAACACACACACCATGGCCTCTCTAGAACACTGCTGTCCCTTCTCAGTACCTAGCCTCGCAAGCTAGCAGTACTTGCTCTCACCTACACAGAACCATAATCATACTGTGTGCTTTAACAAGCTTCCCTCCTGCCAACAGACACATAGCTCTCTGTCAACAGGGTCTTCTGAGAGGAGCCGTAAAAATAAACACTCCCTTCCTTACAGCAGCCGACATTGTCTCTGCACCGGGGGGAAAAGAAGACATGCTTACCCTCCGCTCTCAAGACATTATTAGACAATATGTTCTAATTAATTGAATTGTGGTCCTGTTGCTACATGAGGGCTGCACGGCTGGGCTTTTCTCATTAACTTTGCAGATTTCACCCGAAGTCTAATGAACAATAATAATCCTCTCCAGTAGAAACGTGTTAGGGAGAGGCTGTCTGATGGCCGGGGCTGGTAATTGGGCTCCCAGCTCTCGTTAAGAGAGGGAAAGCAATAAAAAAGTAATAACACTCTCAAAGTGGCACCGGCAGAGGGGAACAGCACTTTCTTCTAGAAACTTCATCAGGGGCTCAGGCTTGGGCTATTAGCTGGACGAGGGCTCGGGGCCAGATCAACTGCTCTCTCCCAGCCCTCACTGTTTGATGAGCAAACAACCTTTGATGTGAAGTTAAGATGTACACACAGTCCACGTACACACATACACACACACACAGTCTCCACATACACACACACTCCAGGCATTTGGACCGGAGAGATGAACATTGGTTTACTCAACTGTAGAAGTTAGTAAATCAGTAGTAGATCAAGGTCAAGTCAGGGCTGTCAGAGCTAGGTTCGGGGTAGTCTGCAGGAGACGGGCATTTCCAATCACAATCTTCAGAAGAGACATCCTGCTAGTTCGGACAGCTCACACAACCCTGTGTGCGTGTGTGTGGTGTGTGTGTGTGTGTGCGCCTGCGTATGTTCGGAACTCAGCCAGTTGTCTCACACAGGCATTGTGAATTCATTGGAGAATCTCTCTCAAGAGCAGAGTTTGTTTTCAAGAGCGACTGGCAGGGTAAACCTGGCACAGACCGGAGAACGCTTCAAATAAACAATTACCTCCGACTAGCTCAGGCAGCAACGTGCGGAATGCACCTATCGCCAGTGTGTCCCAGCATGCCTGGGCACTAAGCCTTGGATTGAGCAGAGTTGAGTTGGAGAATGAGTGGAGGAGCGACAGAGGAGTCATCCCCGGTCTCCTTCTCCTGCGGCCCTCAACATCACCCTGACAAGACTGCAGGAGAGTTAGCACACGCTCCTATGGTTAAGCCAGGAAGATAAAAACTGTATTTTTCCCCCACTCTCTCGCTCTCCTCCCTGCTCTCCTTTCTTCATGCTGTAGAGGCTGGGAATCAAGCAGTGAAGGTGAACTGGAGGTGAGGGAGAAAAGGGAGGAGGGAGGGAGGGTAGGTCATTTAGAGAAAGTGACAAGTGTCTGAATGGACTCCAGACCAGTTTCCCCTCATCTCTGATAGCTTGTCCTCAGCTACCGCATAGAGAGAAGAAGAGGAGAGGTGGATAAGAATCACCACCACTTCCTTGGTAGCAGGAAGCTCTCCTGCCCATCCGCCCCCTCCTCTCCCTGCACCCGACAGCTGTATCACCCTGCGATCTGATTGGTTAGGAGGGTTGCCGACAGGAAGAGATGTTTCAATTTCACCTTTAATTTGGGATTGGTGGATCTTGAGAGGACTGGGTTCGGTTCTAATATTGTTTTCCAGAGGTCACTTACAAGTAGAAGATTAGAAAGCAGAGTTGGCTTATAAGGCTGGAGAACAAATGTTTGAACACATGTTTATTTAACCAAGAGAGCACGACCAGCCATCTGGCTCCTGTGACAGCATTCGGGT
>NW_026911447.1:0-31903 GCF_963692335.1 Osmerus eperlanus | reverse complement strand
GAGAGAGAGAGAGAGAGAGAGAGGGAGACAAGGGTTAGTTTGAGACAACCAATAGGGACAAAATATCCTGGTGGGGCTATTTTTTGAATTTTCTTCTTGTCTAAAGCTGCTGGCTGGTGATTAATTACTTACTCCTCTTAAAATAGCCCTGATTCTCCTCTATCTTTGTCTGGACTGAGAAAGAGAGAGCGAGAACCCCCCCCCCCCACACACACACACACTGTCCTCCTCACACTAGTAGGCACTTTCTCTTCATCTCCTCCTCTCCAGCTCGCTGTCACGAGACACATGAAGAACTGGATCATCGTGTCGGGAAGCGACGCCAGGGCCGGCTAACAGCTGCGGAAGCCCCGAGGCGTGAGGCCGAGAGGCGGAGCCCGCGGTGCGTGACAGGAGGCTCTGGGGTCAGAGCAACCTGATGTACCCTGACACACACACACACACCTGTTCGCTCACCTCCTCATGCGCACGAGGCACCTCACGCAGGTATACAGTCGTGGACACACACACGCGTGTATGCAACACACACACACGCGCGCACGCACACACACACCTTTTCTTTCGCTCTGTCTGTGTCAGATCCCCCCCCCCCCCCCATGCTCCATCACCAGGGAAGTTAGTGAACCGTGTAATAGATTTCCAGAGAAGAGCATCATGAGTGCTCCTGTTCAAGTGCGGCTCGCCAACACGATAAGCTGCCAGCGACCCGCTCACAGCTCTTAAACTTTAATGCTACATCGGAAAATGCACGCACGCACACCTCTGCTCCCAGTTCTCCAGATGAGTACATTACACAGCATGGGGGGGGGGCGAAATACAGCAATAACTGTCACCGTGACAACGCGGCGAACTCTGAAATATGCCAAGGAAAAAAGCTGATAAAGTGGGCAGCTTACATGAGTAGGACACACACACGCGCTCACAGAATCCAGAAGCTTCTATAGAGCGGTCACATTTGTCCCTCCTGTATCCTTGAGCTGGGAAGAGTTCCGGCCTATTACTGGACATGGCACCGTCTCCGCTGCATAGCGCAGCCATGGACATACTGTGCTGTATCGCTCTCGTACGTTGTACAGTATAGCCCTGGGCTGAAAGTGGTGCGTTGGTAACTGAAATGAGCACGCCCAAGAGCAGTGATGTCTGGGCAGCTGTGGCTCAGGGGGTAGAGAGGGTCGTCTGTTAATCGCAAAGTTGGCGGTTCGATCACCGACTCCTCCTAGTCATGTGCCGAAGTATCCTTGAGCAAGACTCTGAACCCCAAGTTGCTCCAGATGGCCAGACCGGCGCCTTGCATGGCAGCTCGCCGCCGTCGCTATGTGTGAGTTTGAGTATGAATGGGTGAATGAGAGGCAAACATTGTAAAGTGCTTTGAGTGCCGCTAAGGTAAAAAAGCGCTATATAAATGCAGTCCATTTACCATTTACCATGTCCTTATGTGAGCAGTCAGCTTTAGGGGGGATTAGTGACAGTGAAGAGGTGTGTGGTGTTCCTGTCTGCCTCTGTCTTCCCTCAATCACACCACAGCCTGTGGAGGCGTGGTTCAGGAGTCCAGACCGGTGTGTGTGAGAGAGAGAGAGAGAGAGAGAGAGAGAGAGAAAGAGAGAGAGAGAGAGAGAGAGAGAGAGAGAGAGAGAGAAGAGAGAGAGATGAGAGAGAGAGAGAGAGAGAGAGAGAGGGAGGGACAGAGAGAGGGAGAGAGGGAGAGGGAAGGAGGGAGAGAAAGAGGATCTCTATTGAGTCTCTTTTCCCTGCTTCACCAGACCCTGCTCTCTGGTCGACAGATCTCAGAAACCTGTGGCCAGTGCAGTCAATAAGGCCAGAGTAGTCAATGAGACAAGTCTAGACAATGATAGCAGAGTAGTCAATAAGACCACTGTGTTCACTGTGGTCAGGCCCTGTAGTGAATCTGTGGTCAACCCTCTAACCTCAACCCAACATTGTGCTGGAGTGGACCACAAGAGCTCATCATTCTCTCCTCTGGACTGGAAGTGGATCTCACAGCGCAGGCCGGGTCAGGACAGACCATCACTCTGTGTGCAGAGCATTCCCCTTTATGATAGCATAGCTTTCGAAAAAAACACATGTCGTTATGCCAACGACAATGAGACACATACACTATGCTATTTCTATAGAACACTCAGTACAACAGAACACTCAGTACCAGACAGACAGCACTATACTATTATTGTACTGCCGAAAACGCAGTACTACTGTCTACCAAGACACTACTGAAGAGAATGCCGTCCACACCTGCACAGCATTACACACAAACAGCACTACTACACACAAACAGCACTACTACACACACACAGCATTACTACACACACACAGCACTACAGAACACACACAGTACTACACAGACACAGTACTGTAACCTCACAGGAGAGCCCAGGTGAGCAGATGCTAGCAGCTTGCTCTGTCCAGCACTGCTCCAGCCCAAACGAGGATGAATCGGAGCCCAGCAGAGGGTGATTGCTGCTGCTGTCCAACCACGACAGTCTGTGTGAGTGTTAGTGCTTTGTGCTGTGTGTTCTGTGTGTGTGCTATGTGTGTGTCTGTGTGTGTTTGCTGAGTGTGTGTACCTGTGTGTGCGTGTGTGTGTGTAAATGAAAAAGCAAGTGAAAAACTTGATCCGAAAAGTAGAAATGTTTGACTTAACCTCTCTTCCTCTCAGCTATGCTTCTGGGACACACAGCAAATTGTATTAGAAATGTAGCAGATTAGGCACCACATGGAATCATTTCCATCTGAAAGAACCTCCTGAATCTATTTTTATTACCGAGGCCCCATCATTCCAAAGCCAGATCATTCCATTTATGTCAAATTCAGCTCCCACAGCATCAGACACACACACGCACACTCACACACACGCACATACACACATACACACAGATGGCTTAAGTGAAATGCATGACACTCAAAATTAGCTACAGCCCCTGAAGACCAAAGCATCCATGAAAGACAGACATTCACAGCTAGCTCTCTAAGAGACATGTCTGCTGACACACTGCATTAGCTAACAGAAACATGTCCAGCATTCACTACAAGTCCATTTAAGAAGCTGAAAACAAAAGTGACATAAAAATTGCTGCATTGTTAGAAGAGCACTTGTGGCATTGGCAAGTCGGCCTAAATACATTGCATTATTTGAGCTGTCACAACTGAGAAAAGAATCCGGCTTACCTTATCATCACAAACCCATTCCAATCTCTCCACTTCAGTTTCTCTGTGTGTGATTTTTCATTCGTCTAATTCAGCGTTTTTCTCCCAGCGATAGGACTGCAGGGTACCAGGATACACAGAACACTGGAGGAGAGCCAGTAGACTCAGAATACAGTCAGACCTACAGTGGTGTTGAACACTGTAATCTACGATTGTGAGCTCAGAGTTCGGTTCTGTCTGACCTTGGCAAGCAATACTTTCTGACCTCATCAAGATCGACTTTACAAACCCTCCTGCATCATTATATACAATCGTATTGCCCTCTCAACCCCCCACCAACCCTCCTCTCCTCCTCCACACCCCTCCTCTCCTCCTCCTGCCACCACCCCTCCTCTCCTCCTTCCACCACCCCTCCTCTCCTCCAGGCCTCCCTGTCTGCTCCATCCTGGCGGAGAATCTGGAGAGCTCCTGACAGCCTCTCTAATAGGAGGCCTGCCATGCTGCAGGCTACAGGGCCTTGCTAACAGCCCTGTGAATCAGACAGAACCCCCACCCCATCCCCTGTACCACCACCGAGGCCCCCCCTCCACACCACTCAGGGGTCCCCCCCACCATGCCCTGCTCAGCCTGACATGCCCCCCCGCTCCGACCACTGTGGAAATGCCTGATGAGTTGTGACGGCTCCCAGAATCCTCTGCGGCGAGGAGAGAGGAAGCTGGAAGGAAGGAAGGAGGAGGAAAGAAGAATAGAAGAAAGGAAAGATAAAGGTAGGGAAGGGACGGAAAAGAGGGAAGGGAGGAAGGAAGGAGGGAGGGAAATAGGGAAGAAAGGGCGATAGAAAGGAAAAGAGGTAGGAAATAGGGAAGTAAGAAAGGAAGGCAGGCAGGAAGGAGGGGAGGCAGCTAACTAGCCGCGTTTCGTCATTCAATCACCTTCTCCGAGGCGACTAAGAGGGCGAGGCTATTAGAATTCCTCGGCTCTACAGTTAACCTCTGGGGCGTCCGTCTCCTGCTGAAGTGTCTGGCTCAGAGCAGAGCAGGACCAATGCATCATGGGACAGCACTATTCAAATGTCTGCAGGCAGACTGCCTGCATAATACAGCAGTATTTCTATTACTATCGTTTTGGCAATAAGGCCACAGTTGTAAAAGTTCAGTGATCGTTCCTCTTTTGGAAGGGCTTGTGTCGAGAGAGAGAGAGAGAGAGAGAGAGAGAGAGAGAGAGAGAGAGAGAGAGAGAGAGAGAGAGAGTGAGAGAAAGAGAGAGAGAGTGAGAGAAAGAGAGACAGAAAGCGAGAGAGAGTGAGAGAAAGAGAGAGTGAGAGAAAGAGAGACAGAAAGCGAGAGACAGAAAGCGAGAGAGAGAGAGAGAGAGAGAGAGAGAGAGAGAGAGAGAGAGAGAGAGAGAGAGAGAGAGATATTAAGAGAGAGATTAAGAGAGAGAGTGTGAGACAGACACAGCATATTTCCAGTGCTGAAATCATCCATCAGCGGGGCCTCAGTATCGGACTCTGCATGCACACGGTAATTCGATGAGAGGGCCTGGATAACACTCCATTCTGCCTGTCCTGGTACCAGTACCTTCCGTTGAAAAGGAACTCTTTGTGCTCACACAGACAGACTTTCTGTTCAGGGGATTATCTATGTTCTCCCTGACAGGCTGTGGCCCGCAGCAGCATCTCTGCAGGACTCAGAGACGTTATTTGCAGGTTTATAGAACCAGCCGTGGTCATACGGGCCTGCGGGGCCCTGCGCCGAATACTAAAAACAGGACGCATACTGTTTCTGCCGGGAAATCCGTCGGATCAATGTGGCTCCTTTTAATAGGACAACATACGGCTCAATAGAGGAAAAGAGGGAAGGGAGGAAGGAAGGAGGGAAATATTCCTCTCTCTCTCTCTCTCTCCCTCTCTCCCTCTCTCCCTCTCTCCCTCTCTCCCTCTCTCCCTCTCTATCTCACAGCGGTCTGAAATTGAAAAGAGCCCAAATGTGGAGAGCGACTCTGGAGGGTGTGAGATTTAACCTGCTTCATTACCCTGGGATGTTTCATTGCCCCCACATAAAACGGTTGCTATAATGTGCCCAGACTGAGCCAAAGGCCGCGAGCCGGCATCATTTCCTGTGGAACTACAAGTGTCCTGCCTCCGACTGGACCCATCAGGTACTTTCAGAATCGGGGAGATGAAAAGGGAAGCAGGCTGCTGGGTTAAAACTTTCCATCATCTGGCAGCACAGCCAGAACCAGGTGAGCCTACTTTGTAAACCTTGGAACCACTGAGTAGTTCTCCTGGTTCTGTAGAACTTTGTGTGAGAATAGTCAGTGCTTCCTACGGAACCATATGGCAGAACCAGCGAAACCTCCCCCTCTCATTGCCCCCCCCCAAAAAATTCCTGCGATTCACCCGCGTCATTACTGGGCGCAGCAAACGAGGGAACACGGAACTGCAGACGTTCCGCGGTGGCACCCGTGGGAACGCGGAACAGATAGGGAGGAACCCACCAGCAGCTCTGTGTCCTCCAGCGCCTTTGTTCTCCTCGGCGAATGGCAACATGTCGAACACATTTTTACTTCTCCCAGACGCCGGGGAGACCAAAATGAACAAGCGTTCTTGTTTTGTTCGTACTTGACGGTTTATCTTTTCCCGCTGAAGGGCCCCGGGATTCCATCTTTCATGTCGTAAAATGGGAGTCAGATGGCTGAGTGGTTAGGGAATCGGGCTATTAATCAGAAGGTTGCCGGTTCGATTCCCGACCATGCGAAAATGCCGTTGTGTCCTTGGGCAAGGCACTTCACCCTACTTTCCTCGGGGGAATGTCCCTGTACTTACTGTAAGTCGCTCGGGATAAGAGCGTCTGCTAAATTACTAAATGTAAAATGGGAGTCTGGTTTAGCGAGCGAAACCAGATCAGCCGCGTGAGGGGAGGAGTATTGTTTGGGGTAAAAACAAGGCTCTGTAGTCTCACTCTTCAGCTATGTGCCCTCATGAAAAAGTGGCTCACCACTTAACCCGTTAAGGAGTAGCGTCACACATATGTGATTCTGAACATTCCAACCGACTATTTTCCGATAGACAAAAACTATATGACAAACGCTATAGTATGGCTTCAAAATTTACAATTAGGAGGCTAACAAGTAACACTAGCAGGTAGTAGCATTGCTACGAGTATTATGCTAGGTTGCTAGGTAACGGAAGCTAACTAAAACTAGCTAGCTTCCGTTTTGGAAAAATAACTCACTCCTTAAAAGGTGCGTACCACGTAGTCTGAGGACTAGGGGGCTTGGGTTCGATTCCAGCCCGGGACTTCTCGCCTCTCCTCCCCTCTCTCTCTCCCCCGTAGGTTTCCTGTCACCCTGTACGGTCTTAATCCCAATAAAGCAGAAATGAGTTAAAATACGTCTTGAAATAAATCTTCGAATAGATTGCTTCACATTATCCCAATTATGTCTGAGCCTGGTCCTCGGTGTAACTGCAATGTATTGCCTTACAACCCCAAGTGCTTTTCCACACTACAGTTAAGCTAATTTTCAACGCTTTAATTCCTCTGCATTTCCCCTAGTTGCCAGAACACCAAAGAGCCTTACACACACACACACACATGCACGAGCACAAACAGACTGTACACACATACACACACATGCAAACACAAGCACCATAGCCACAAACTAAAAGTTACCCAAGGCAACACTTAACGAATCCCATTCATTTAATAAGCAAGGAGCCAATTGTGCGGGATTAGATACAGCAGCTGTTTGATATGAAAATGGAAAAATGGTCGAATGAAGGCAATGAAAAGAAGATTAGGTAGAAATGTGGAGAAAGAGAGAGAGAGAGAGAGAGAGAGAGAGAGAGAGAGAGAGAGAGAGAGAGAGAGAGAGAGAGAGAGAGAGAGAGAGAGAGAGAGAAAGAAGTAGAGAGACGATCAGAAAATTAAGAGAAACAAGAGATGAGGCAATGGTTATGTACAATATATGGGAATTTTATGGCCCTAATGGTGATGACGAAACATCTGCAGCTTGCTGAGGTCAGATACAATACATCAGCTAGAATGGACTCTAGGCTGGCCCAGGCTGGTTTAGACTGGACTAGGCTAGGCTGAACTGGGCTGGACTGGTCTGTTCTAAGATAGAAAGGATAATTTACTGTGGCATTTTAACACACCAGATACAGAACAGACTTAATAAACATTATTGCTAAGGGATACATGATGAAGACCAGAGCAGTAATAAAATAAGTTGGACAAAGATGCTTTCAGCGAGGGAGAGAGAGAAAGAGAGAGAGAAAATCAATAATAAAGCAGATACAGTCGACAGCATGCCCCAGCAGAGAGAGTCCTCTCCTCTGCTATCCTCTCCTCTCCATCCCTCTCCTCTCCCCTCCTCTTCTCAGGACAGGGTCAGGGTTAGAGATATCGAGGTACACTTGGTCTGATCCATCTTAGGCCCTGGGCAAAGCTTCAGGCAGGCAGGGACATCGCACACATACTATTTCATGTTTTCCAGTCACTCATACTCTGCTTCGGCTTGTGATTCAAGGGTCCATTAGACAGCCTGCATACTGTATCCTCGACCCCCCTCCTTCAGTACACTCCCCTCTGCAGGGTCATGCTGTGGTTTGTCATGGTAACCTTGTCAGGTATGAAGCGTGCTGTAAACTGGGATACGATAAGGTAAGGGGGAAGGTGTTTTACAAGGCGTTGAGGAACTCTTTCATTCACTTGCTCTGTGATTAGTGGGAGGGAACACTGAACTAAGATTCACCCATCATGCATTATGCAGATGAGATCCGGTAATTAAAGGAATATGCAAATGATTATGTGTATTGACATTCTATAAACGCTCGAGACCGCTTCTTCAATGGAAGTGATCTGTGTGTCTGTGTTTGCCACACTTATGTAAATCTGCATGTTTCCTGCAGTGAGAGTTAGTCTTTGTGTGGACGTGTGTGTGTGAGTATGTGCGAGAGTTGGTTTGTGTGTGTGTGTGTGTGTGTTCAGCTGCAGGGCATGGCGGGCAGAGAGAGAGAGTAAAGCGTTGGTTGACACGTCGCAGAGACCGGTCTTCTGTCTCTCATACATAGCCAATTACAGGGGAGGGGGTTTGACACCACTGCAGAGAGAGAGAGAGAGAGAGAGAGTGAGAGAGAGAGAGAGAGAGAGAGAGAGAGAGAGAGAGAGACAGAGAGAGAGACAGAGAGAGAGAGAGAGAGAGAGAGACAGAGAGAGAGGGGAATAGAGAGACAGAGACAGAGAGAGAAAGAGAGGGGAATATAGAGAGAGAGAGACAGAAACAGAGAGAGAGAAAGAGAGTCCAAGGAAGAGAGAGACAGAGATGAAAGAGAGCAAGAAAGGAGAGAGAGGGAGAAGGGAGAGAGAGAGAGGGGGAGAGAGAGATGAGAGAGAGGGGTCATTTTTCTAAGGGGGCTCAGGGGATGGTGTTAGTGTGTAAGAGCAGCAGCTGATCATTGATTAAAGGGGCTTACGCAATCTCTCCCTTCCCAAGCTGGGAGGACCAACACACACACACACACACACACAAACACCTCTGCAGTCATCTTGGGGTCTGAGGAAGTGAAACAGACCTCTTCAGTACCTACACACACACAATGAGCCCAGCTGCTAGTGGGGCAGGGGGGGGGGGTGTGGGACGTGACACACAGCAGCTTCCCAGCTGAACGTCAGGGACATCACCGTTCATCATCGTCTACACGGACGGTGTAGCTAAGTGCTCCCAGCCCGCATTAACGTGGCACGGTGCTGAATATTTCAGCGGGTCTTCCCAAGCAGGAAGTGTACGCGGCTGGATGCGTAGGTTTGGACGAGGGCCTCGACGAACCACACTCGACACTCGACAGTGCCGTCTGCCTCCTCATTGGGGAGCTAAGAAAAGGGAATAAACCTCCCTCCATCAGCGATAGGAGAGGAGGCAGGCCCCTTCGTTTTCAACAAGAGGAAGTGAGAGAGCGAGAGAGAGAGAGAGAGAGAGAGAGAGAGAGAGAGAGAGAGAGAGAGAGAGAGAGAGAAAGAGAGTGAGAAAGAGAGTGAGAAAGAGAGAGAGAGGTGGGAAAAGAAGGGGAGGGGGGGTTTAAATAATTTAAGAGAGAAAGAGAGAGAGAGAGAGAGAGAGAGAGAGGGGAGGGGGGTTAAAGAGCAGAACAGAGATGTGAGGTCTGAGGTAAGAGCCTGGAGTCAATTACAAGCCCCGTGTTCCAGCCTTCGTCAACATTGATTTGTCAGCTGGAGAGAGAGAGAGAGAGAGAGAGAGAGAGAGAGAGAGAGAGAGAGAGAGAGAGAGAGAGAGAGAGAGAGAGAGAGGCCTGCCTCTGTGATGCTCCGTAATTGCACAGACCCTGACCCTTTAATTACTGCTGCTACCACAGTATGCTGTCTCTCTGTTTGATGGAGACAGGGAGGAAGAGAGGGATGGAGAGAGAGAGGCAGAGGGAAATAGGGCAAGGCAGAGAGAGAGAGGGAGAGACAGAGAGTGAAAGAGAGAGGGAGAGAGAGAGAGACAGATAAAGAGAAAGAGAGAGTGCAGTGACAGTTCTGGTTTTGATTACCCGGCCTCAGACTGAATAAAAGTGCGTCGCATCAACTAAGTAACCGGTTGTCATGGTGTCAATGTGATAATGACTGTGGTGATTATGCCTCACGAGGAGAGGGACCAAACGAGCTGCCTACCTCCAGGGTTCAGGCCGAAGACCCAGTTGGGCATGATGACCACGAAGGGGTTCTGGTCGGCCTTGTCTGTGGTCACCGGGGGCCGGCCGGCCCCCACCACGAAGGACTCGGACACGGCCGACCTGGACTCAACCCTGTCGTCGGGCTGAGGAGTTGCCGAGACCGTGCGGTTCTTCTCCTGTTCCTCCGGCACCCAGGCTACAGAGACAGGAGCCTCCTTGGTGGAATCCCTTTCGCTGTCCGCAGAGGAGCCGTCGGTGGCGTTAGCGGCGGCGGGTTCTCTGGTGGTTAGGGACTGGGCCGTGGAGCTCTGGACTGTGGTCAGAGGCTCCATGGGGGCTGCAGGCCTGGAGGTGAACCCAGAAGAGGTGGCCTCCTCTGGGCTTGGGTGTGTCTCTGTCCCCCTGGGCTGGGGGTTCTGCCAGCTCTGCTTTCTGATGGTGGGGGAGGAGCCTGACCCCGGGGACCCCCCAACAGAGCTGTCTCTCCTGCTGGAGGTCGAGGGGAGGTTCTCAGTGGGCCGGCGGACGAACAGGATTTCCCCACGGGCCTCCTTCGCGGTACCGGTTCCCTCGGGCCTCGCAGGGCCCTCCCTCGCAGGACTGGGGACCCCGGCCGGCAGGGTGGTGGGCTGGTCCACCAGCTGCCACTGGGACACGGTGGTGTGCTCGGCCACCGTCACAGCCCCGGTGTGGTCTTGGGTGGGCCTCAGGATCGGAGCTCTGGGTTCGACTTCCCCACCGCTCCCCTCCGCCTCTGTCTGCCTGTCGTGTTCCGTTGTCGTCCTGGTAACCGGAGTTTTGACCCCGTCCTGATCCTGATCCTGGTCCCTCCCCTCTCCAGAGAAGTTCTCCCCATTGTCTCTGCTGGTGGTGGGCAGAGTCATGACCTCCAGGGGCCCTGCCTTGGCTTCCAGAGGCTCCCATGTGGAACCCTTCCCCACATAAGCCACGTTTCCAGGGGGACCCAGTTTAGAGCGACGCATAGTCTTCAGGGCCCACCGGAGCTGGCTGCTGGGGACCGGGGCGGAGGCCGGCCCCCTGGGGCCCTGGGGCCGGGTGGCATCAGCCTCACTTGGGGGGTTTGTCTTCCCAACCGCCCCTGATGGTGGAGCCCCTCCTATAGGGAGAGAAGAGAGGATTTACTACTACCGCCTGGGGCAGAAACATGTTTTTACTTTTCTAATAAACGGTTGTCGGCTACCCTAAATAAGACTCCATAGAAGTTTTAATGTATTCAAACAATATTTGTATCATGTATAATTTGTTGAACAGATTCTTGTATATCCATTGCTTTGCTGTAGCCAGATGTTATGTAAAAGCTGACTGGGAATTTGCAAACATAAACACAAATCAAGTATAGAGACATTAAAACATCTATTAGTTGTATTTGCTACTTTCCTGGGTCGCTAATTCGAATGCTGTAGGCTAGCTCCTGATTCAGAGCAGAAATATATCCTACCATCTGATTCTTGCTAAGTCTGCAAAAGAAAAGTTTCTCTCCTCGTCTCCATTTCTCTAGTGGAGCAGCTGTTTAAGTTCTAAGAGGACCCACACCGGTCCAAGGGAGGATTTTTCCAAAGCAATTTCACACTTCCATTCTCCACACCCTGTCCCTCCTCTCTCTATTTAATCTCTCTCTCTGACCACTGAAGGTCTGGCAAAACTAGCAGAGAATAAAAGTGTAAGTACCACATTCACAGTGATAAAGCACCGAGGGTCCTGCGGTACTTCCACTCCACCTAATATGCAGTCTACTTCTCAGGCTATCCAATCCTGTTCCTGGTAATCAAACCCCATGTAGGCTTTGTCTCCAACCTCTGCGATTCAGCCTATCAACCAGCTAAATGTTAGAATCAGGTGTTATGGATTAGGGCAGTGGTTCTCAATCCTGGTCCTCTGGCTCCCCTGCCCTGCATGTTTTAGACGTTTCCCTGCTCCAACACACCTGATTCAAATGAATGGTTATCAGGCCCATTTATTTGAATCAGGTGTGTTGGAGCAGGGAAATATCTCAAACAGGGGGGCCCGACGACTAAGATTGAGAACCACTGGATTAGGGTATGAAGGAAAGCATACAGGACAGTAGTTCTCCTGGAACAAGGTTAGGCAGCCCAGATGTACAGCACTATCCTGCACTAAACTAGTCTGCAAACGACACCACCGAACCATAAGGTCATCCCTGTGGTCTGTGTAAGACTCCCTGGCAGGGATTCTTGGTTGAGAGAGTGTCACTCCAAACCACCTCCACTAAGTCCCCACATCAGGACCTGTTCCACTGAACCGTTACCTGTCATTCACCCACTGTACAGTCGGCATGATTTATTCAGGTGCGTCCCAAAGTGACTTCTCAGTTGTGTCTCTCCTTACATCCCCTGACCTGACTACATCTACAGTACAGAGACTACACCATCAATAATTCACTGTGTCTGGACGTCTGGTACGTAGGCCGTGGGTATCGGTGTGACGGGTCGATCGTGTTTGTGGCTGAGCACTCCATTTGGCACTATCTTGTCAGGGGCGTGGCTTGGGGTGGTACGTGCAACCCCTGGAATCTGATTGGCCACCCCAGGTGACACCTGCCGCTATCTTTACCGTTTATCATTTTTGATTTTTAGTGGGGTGGTTATCGTTTTCAGCCATGTTCAGACATATTCTGACGACAGATATCAGGTGTAGATGTGAAAATATTGTTAACCCTTTTGAATTGGATTTGATTTCTTTCAAATGCCTTTTTTTTTTTACTTTCTTTCAAATTACTTTCTCTAAACTTTATTTCAAATTTCTTTTTCAACCTTTTGAAACTGTTTTTTCAAAATATTCTTTAAAATGTTTATGACCACTAGGACCAGTCAATAAAGCCTCAACACGCCACTGTATCTTGTATCTGTATAGAGTCATCAAATCAAATCAAACTTTATTGACACGGGCTTTCGTACAGTGACAGAATGTGCAGCATGAGGGAGGATGAGATGGCAGAGTGCCGTCTCCTGTGGGCCCTGCCAGCCCGCAGGAGAACACACTCCATCAGATAACACGACAAATTACTGTGTGGGGGGGGGGAGAACATACACAGATATGTCCACATATGAAATATTGAACAACTGTTAAATTATTCATCGGTCTGCTGTTGCCTATGTACTTTATGAGCCAGGCTTCATTTGCATAAAGGCGTCTCATAACTGACGTAATTGTCCAATTAATAATCTGAATAGCTCATTAACCACTTTGTCAACACATTCTAATGAGAGATTGCATAACTGATCATCAATCTAAAGGCTTATATAAGAAATTAAACTAGCCTGTCTCGGTTTTATAGTATATCGTTTGTGATCATAACACAGCACAGCTGAGAATATATCCTATTGTTACTGTTTGCTTTGAGTTTTAGCTGAAGCTATTGTTGAGTCATAACATGCAAATCCAGCAAACAAACTTTATAATAAACCCCCTTTCAGATGCGTAAACAGAGGGAAAATCAATTATGAGTTATAGGGAGTCAGGTGGCTGAGCGTTGAGGGAATCGGGCTAGTAATCAGAAGGTTGCCAGTTCGATTCCCGGCTATGCCAACCAAATGACGTTGTGTCCTTGGGCAAGGCACTTCACCCTACCTGCCTCGGGGGAATGTCCCTGTACTTACTGTAAGTCGCTCTGGTTAAGAGCGTCTGCTAAATGACTAAATGTAAATGTTATAGTAGCACAAGTTGCAGTATACAAGAGCTGACAATCCCTAAGGTCAAACAGCATATCAATGGGAGAATTCAGACTGACAATAGGAGAGAGAGAGAAAGAGGGACAGGAGAGAGGGGGAGAAAAAGAGAGAGAGAGAAAAGAGAGAAGGAGATAGAGAGGAAAGAGAGAGGGGAAGATAGAGATAGAGAGGGAGAGAGAGAGAGAGACTGAAGAGACATATAGGAAACAGAGATTGAGAGTGCAAGAGAGAGACAGTTAAGCAGAGATATATAGTGAGAGAGAGAAATTGTGTGTGTGGTTGTGTGTGTGTGTGCACTCGAGCTCGTACATCTCAGCATATCTGCAAGATGCGCCAGCCAATAAAGACGGGCTCGTGGGGAGATTTATTGCATGTCTCACACACACACACACACTCACACACACACACACTCATCTCTTCCTGCCGGAGAGCCTGAAAACCGAAGCTGTGTTCCATCAAACAGACTTCCTCCCACAACGCGTTAGGAAGGGATGTGTGTGTGTGTGTGTGGTGTGTGAGGGAATGTGTGTGTGTGTGTGTTTGAGTGTGTGTGTGGTGTGTGAGGGAATGTGTGTGTGTGTGTGTGTGAGTGTGTGTGTGGTGTGTGAGGGAATGTGTGTGTGTGTGTGAGTGTGTGTGTGGTGTGTGAGGGAATGTGCGAGTGACGGAGGGTCAGGTGTCAGAGCTGCCATGCCACAGCTCCAGATGTTCCCCCCGTCTCCACTCTGATTCCTCTCAGATCCTCATCCATCAAAGGGGAAACAAAATGGCGACCCCGGAGAACAGCACGCCGCCGAGTTACGAGCGGTAGCCGTGCCCGGAGAGGCCGCCCGCGCTGCCCAGAGAAGCCTGTCCGAGAGCGGCACTCGAACAGCCGAACAACTGCTTATCAAAACAGTGTCAGAGGACGAGGAGAACCCCCCAAAAATAAAAGGCCGCCGGCCTCCTTTTTTCATCTTCCCTCCTCCTCGTCCTCGCCACGGTGATAATTACCACCCAGAGCGAGGGGAGCCTTAATTGGCACAGCCCCGGTGGATAAGGCGATCCTGCCTACCCTGGCAGGATCCCTACCTCCGCAATGCCGCTCCGCCGTTAATTGGAAGTGGGCGTGTGAATAATATATGCAGCCTCGGGCTCCAGATTCAGCCTGCCGTGAAACCCTAATCCACCACGGTGGCATTTGGTTGGAGGGGGAGATCTTCTCGAATGTTTGGATAGAAAGACGAGCCGCAGTGTGGAGAAAGCCTACCATTATTAAATCGCTTTTCGACTTGAGTGGCGTGATTTAAGCGGTGTGTTTTACTCCTCTTGTGCTCCTGGGGGTGTAAGTGGGGGGGTGAGAAATGAAAGCCGCCCTGCCTGTCCCTCTCACTAAAGGATGGGAGAATCACACAGATTGATTTGGGTTGTTGAAGCCGCACAGGTTTTAAGCGGAGAATGGGCCAATATGGTGACCTTTCTGGTCCTCACGCCTGCCTTGGCAGCCCTGGGGAGACTTAACTGGGGCTGCGAGGTTGGATGTTACCTCCATCCCAGTGGTCCCTGAGCCATCATTGAGCCTCATCCTACACACACACACACACATGCTCGCACAAAAACACACATGCATGCACACAAGCACACAACCACAAACAATGTCCTTTCCCCTAGTATGTCCTCCTGATCCCAGTTACATTTAACATTGGTAGTCCAAAATCTGTGTCTCTATGTCTCTCTCTCTCTGTCTCTCTCTGTCTCTCTCTCTGTCTCTCTCTCTGTCTCTCTCTCTGTCTCTCTCTCTGTCTCTCTCTGTCTCTCTCTGTCTCTCTCCGTCTCCGTCTCCCTCCCTCCCCCCTCCCTCCATCTCATGCATATTCACCCAGGCACACATGCTCACTGATCTATGACTCTGTGCCTCTTCTTGCTCAGTAACTCTCTCACCTTTACTTTCAATGGGAACTCCTGACTTAATAGAAGCCAAAGCTGCATATAAATGTAATGTAATTTACTTTCTTGCTGAATTATACAAGGAAATGTGAAACAAGATTATAAACCTCCACCTTCCCAGTCAATGCAGAGAGATAGATAGATAGATAGAGAAAGAGAGAGGGAGAGCAAGAGACATAGAGCGAGGGAGAAGGAGAGAGAGAAAGAGACAAAGACAAAGAGAAAAGTTGAAGAACTCGAAAAAGAGAAAGAGAGACAGGCAGAAAAAGAAACAAATCGTGTGTGGGCGAGAGAGCGAGAGCCGGAGAGAGAGACAAGGACAGCGAAAGCGTACGCGTGGTTGAGGCAGTCAACCTTCCCTTCAATATACCTTTCACATCCATGAATCAACTGTGCTGACTGAGGCCTTGTGGTACACAAAACAACTCGAGACTGAGAGGGAATGTGCTCTCAAAGAACGACCCTTTCCAGCATAGAAAGACACGCACATACAAGCACTAAGACTCAGAAGAGACTCTCACCAGGGGCAGAAGATGCCGCTTCTGTCCGGGCCACGCTAGGCCTCTCCCCAGGCTGGGCGTGCGGGTCGCTGCGGTCCCGGTTTGACACCGCCGGGACCAGAGGATCCAGCGGGACCACCTCTCTCTCCAGCTCAGAAAGACCCTCCTCTGGGGTCCCCAGTCCTGCGCTGGGGGTCTGGACGGACTGGGTCCCGGCCCGGTGCCCCATGACGGCGTTGTCCTGATTGCTGGCTCCACCCTTCCCTCCAATGGGGACCTCTTTAGCAGTCCCGGCTAGCATCTGGTCGTCCCCTGATTTTTCTTCAGGCAGTGAGGTGGCTGTGGCCATGTAGAGGGCCTCTTCTTCTGTGTCCAGCCCACCGGTCCAATACCTGAAGGGTCTCATCATGGAGTTGACGAAGTTGGACAGCACGCTGTTGGTGGGGTGAGAATGGGATGTGGGAGAGGCCGTGGGCGATGGAAGGGAGACGGAAGAGCCAAAATGGCCGCCGCCTACACTCGCCGCATCCTCGTGGGCGGAGCCACCTTGGCTATCCAGGTTCTGGTCCCAGCCTGGAGAGGTCTCTCCAGGTCTCAGGTGGATGACCACATGCTCCTCGGAGATCTCGGACGACTCGTCCTCCCTGGCCAGCGAGCGGAGGCCTTCCTTCTCCAGGTCTACCACGCCGGTCCACGAGGAGGGCTGGGGTTTGGGGTCACCGTGCTGGGGTTTGGGGTCGGCGGAGTCGGCCTCAGAGGGCTGGGTCTGGAGCTGACCCAACCCTAAAGCCTCAAAACCCTGGATCCCTGTCTGGAGTTCTGAAACACACACACACACAAACACAGACCACTGGTTTCTAAATGTGACTGTCATGAATATGATAATGTGACTTTATCCATTATCCATAATCTTAGATCGAAATGCCCTCTGTTTCTTCTGCAGTGTTTGTTTTGCCTTTAATTATGTAGAGATCTGTGATCTCCCTCTTCTCCTTGGCAGTGTGTGTTTACACCTAGCCTGAGATAAGACTGTTATCCTGCCATCTATCCACTCCCTGTCAGTCATATATCTAACGGCTAGTGTTTTACTGCTCCGCAAAGCAAACATCCCCACTGAGCTCACAACACGTAAACACACAACAGCGACAGGGCTGGAGTCATTCCAAACCCTGAACCCAAACGAAGGCAGTGAAATCTCCTGGGGTCTGCTAACATTATAAACATTATAAACTGACACCGCAAGGACGTTTTCAGAGTCATGAACCCCTGTGGGGTTGGCGGGTGTTGGATGGAGAGCGCCCACTGTTTCGGTTCCGCCTCCACTGTGCGCCAGAAAGGCTTTGATTCCCATAGTGTACCAAATGTCACGGAATTCCCCCGGTGTTAATTCATGCATGCCAAAAACACCCGCCTCTAATTAACGGGAAATAAACACAACAGTGTGTCGGCGCCACGGCATCAAGTCACAGGAATGTTTCGGAATTGCCGCTATTCATTTGCGGCGTTAATCGTCGACGGTTGCCCATCTACATATCTCAGCCTACCTCTGTAGCAGTACCCTACCACTCTAGATCCGACCTCTGCAGAACCTTCCTCTATTGAAGAACCTAGCTCTATAGAACCTGCACCTGTAGAACCTTCGATTCTAGAAGAACCTTGCTCTACAGAATCTACCTCTCTAGAACTTTCCTCTATTGAAGAACCTAGCCCCATAGAACCTACACCTGTAGAACCTTCCATTGTAGAAGAACCTATCTCTACAGAATCGATTTCTGTAGAACCTTCCACTATTGAAAAACCTAGCTCTATAGAACCTACAGCTGTAGAACCTTCCATTCTAGAAGAACCTATCTCTACAGAATCTACCTCTGTAGTACCTTCCTCTATTGAAGAACCTAGCTCTATAGAACCTCCACCTGTAGAACCTACCTCTGTAGCAGAAGGCGTCGAAGAGGGCGGTGGTGTCGGGGAAGCCGGTGCGGTTGGGGTTGTGGTAGACGGTGCGCACCCCGGGGTCGTCCCCTCCGCAGTTCCTCCGGGGGACGTTGATGGGGTAGCGCACGCTGCCGTCGGCCAGCCAGCCGGGGTCACACTGGTCCAGGCCGGCCTGCCAGGCCAGGTACAGCTGCCCCACCGTGGCCAGCTGGGCCCCCAGGGTGTGACAGTGGGTGGAGGCCGTGGCCAGGCTGAGTCGCTCCGGCACAGAGGAGTGGAACACCTCGCCTGGGGGGAGGGGGGGGGGGGGGGAGGAGGGGGGGGGGGGAGGAGGAGGAGGGGGAAAGGGGTGGGAGGAGGAGGGGGTAGGGGTGGGAGGAGGGGAGGGAGGGGGGGGGGAGGAGGAGGAGGGGGGGGGAGGAGGAGGAGGAGGAGGGGGAAAGGGGTGGGAGGAGGAGGGGGTAGGGGTGGGAGGAGGGGAGGGAGGGGGGGGGGAGGAGGGGGGGGGAGGAGGAGGAGGAGGAGGGGGAAAGGGGTGGGAGGAGGAGGGGGTAGGGGTGGGAGGAGGGGAGGGAGGGGGGGGGGAGGAGGAGGGGGGGAGGAGGAGGAGGAGGGGGAAAGGGGTGGGAGGAGGAGGGGGTAGGGGTGGGAGGAGGGGAGGGAGGGGGGGGGAGGAGGAGGAGGAGGAGGGGGAAAGGGGTGGGAGGAGGAGGGGGTAGGGGTGGGAGGAGGGGAGGGAGGGGGGGGAGGAGGAGGGGGGGTAAAAGGATGAGGAAGGAGAAGGTTTGGGGTGAGGGGGGAGGGAGGAGGGGGGAGGGGGGAGGAGAAGGACGATCGTTTGGGGGAATATAAGCAAAGGATGTGAGGAAAATGTAACAGATCAGAAAGAGAGCGGAGAGACAGGAGGGAGGTGGAGCGACAGAACAGAATAGAGAACAGTGTGGTCAAATCACCACCGAAAGACAAGGAGAGAAAAAGACAGTTGAAAGGAAAAGAGGAATGACAAGGTATGAAAAAGAAGATTGATGGAGATGAAGATGTGTAGATGGGTGAGAAGGAGAAAAATAAGTAGGGAGGGTAGAGTTGTGAAATGTTGAAAAAAGGTAAATAATATGTGATTTTAGAGGTCAGATGTCAGAGCGTAGGCATAAGGCGTTCCTCTTGGGATCTTATTAAATCATTAGCTGCTAAAAAACTAGATGCTAGGTAAGGTTTGTCTGACCTACAGCTGCAACAGCAAGCAAGCAGTGATAGAAAAAGTCTAGTTTAAAGACTTCAACACAATGTTTGAGTCGGAGGGAATACAATTAGAATTTCCATTGGGAAGAACAGCATAGAAATCCCTCATTTTAACAGTGGTATCTAGGGAAAGCGTTGCTAGGGGCAGCGTTGCTAGGGGCAGCGTTGCTAGGGGATGTCTATGTATATGTGCACCCAGAATAGGGTCTACTGCTAAGATTACTACCTCCCCATTATCTGCTAGTTCCCTAGCGTTGATTCGTACTGCAAACACATAGTGCCTGCTAGCATGATTACACAAAACAGCTCCATCGCATGCAAAGTCTTTCCGAATCACCCTCGCGGTGGAAATTGCCCCACACCATGCACTAACACGATCTGGCAGGTCCAGGCTCTGCATAGAAACAGACTACCCAGATAGTCTAGGCCGGGACTGTGCTCTGGGCCTGTGCTCTGGGCCTGTGCTCTGAGACTGTGCTCTGAGACTGTGCTCTGGGCCTGTGCTCTGGGCCTGTGCTCTGGGCCTGTGCTCTGAGACTGTGCTCTGAGACTGTGCTCTGGGCCTGTGCTCTGGGCCTGTGCTCTGGGCCTGTGCTCTGGGCCTGTGCTCTGAGACTGTGCTCTGAGACTGTGCTCTGGGCCTGTGCTCTGGGCCTGTGCTCTGGGACTGTGCTCTGGGCCTGTGCTCTGGGCCTGTGCTCTGAGACTGTGCTCTGGGACTGTGCTCTGGGCCTGTGCTCTGGGCCTGTGCTCTGAGACTGTGCTCTGAGACTGTGCTCTGGGCCTGTGCTCTGGGCCTGTGCTCTGGGACTGTGCTCTGGGCCTGTGCTCTGGGCCTGTGCTCTGAGACTGTGCTCTGGGCCTGTGGTCTGGGCCTGTGCTCTGGGCCTGTGCTCTGGAGCCGTGTGCAAGCAGGGCTGTATCAGCTGGTTCTGGAGCAGCGGGGCCAGGTCGGGGCCAAGTCGGGGCCAGGTGGAGGCCTGCCGTGGCCTGACTATCACAGCTGAGCAGGGGCCGTTGTGACCCACTTAGAGACTCAGACAGAGAGAGAGAGAGAGAGAGAGAGAGAGAGAGAGAGAGAGCAGCTGTAGATTCCGCTGCAGCTGTGTGAGTCCCAGAGAGCTGCAAGGGAGGGGGTAGGGCTTCCTCTCCCAGCCTCTGCTGGGATGGGGAAGAGGGGAAGAGGGGTGGAGGGGGCGCAGGACGGGGGGTGGAGTACCTTGCAGTTGCTTGGCGAAGCAGTACACGTCGAATAGCTCATCGGGGGACCTGTTTCCGTAGTTGCGCACCCCCGGTGAGTCCTCGCGGTCGCCATAGCAGCCGGGCCTGGGCGACTGGATGGGGTACCTGCGGAGAGAGAGAGATTGCGCGAGAACATGAGAGAGAGAGAGAGATCGAGAGAGAGAGGGAAAAGGAGAGTCAAAACAGAACGGGATCACGGATTCCTCCTCCAGTTATCCTGGGGAAGTTGGGGCTAGAATGAATCGAGGTTTCGTCTACCAGCTGTGTGATCACTCGAGACAAATCCAGATTGTAGATCCAGTCAGACCGCGCCGGGGAGCAGACGGCTAAGACTGATTAAGAGATGACGTCGCGCTGCAACGGGCTTCATGAAGGACAAGAGGAGGCACTCCCACCCTCCCCCGCGCCGCCGCTAGCCTGCTCGGGACCGCACCTGTTTTCATCCAAACATCCACGCTCGGGCACAGGTGTGTGCTCATTCACACTCGTGTACATACAACACACACACACGCACACACACGCACGCACACACTCGCACACACACACACTCGCAGGCACCGCGCGCACACTCCCCCTCCGTGGCTTCAGAGGGCTGGCGGTTGGCTGATGTCTCTATTTTCGCGGTGTTAATTGGTCGTTTGTCGGCAGCCCCTGGAGCTCGTCCAATTAGAAGTCTCCCAGGTGAGGGAACGGGAAGCAGGAAGGAACACACTCTCCGGGAGACTCTGGGGGAGATTGTATGGTAGAAACACCATGTTTTGAAGCTGCTGTCGCGGACTGCTGTTGTTGGACTGACAGCTTGATGGACTGGTAGTGCGTGGACGTGCTGATGCCTACTGTACTCCACATGGTCCTGGCTGTGGTACACCCGCTGGTGCCTGGAGGGGGTGCTGGAAGCTCTGGAGACCCAGGGCAGCACACCCTGACAGGCAGCTCTGGATGGAGATGCAGGGCTGTCGATGGGTGTGTGGGGGGGGTAGCATGTGTGTGTGTGTGTGTGTGTGTGGGGGGGGGGGGGGGGTTGGGGCATGGAGGCGTAATGAGGAATGACTGCTAGCCTGCCAGATGTAAACAAGCAATAAATCAATTTCTATGAGAGATGGATGCAGAGGTTTTCTCGCAGGTCTTCAGAGGCCAGACTGATTTGCATTTAAGATGGCTGGTGTCAGGCTCTCTCACATATGTCGCCATTCCTCCGTCTTTGTCTCTATACTGTTTGGCATGGGTTTAGAAATCTCGCCATTTAATCACATGCTTTTCCAGCCATTTTTAGTGAAGTAGGCGAACCATTGGCTGAGCCATCTCCTCTCTCTCCTACACCGCTTACCAAACAAGCTTTTGATTCACCCTAGTGGAAGATGTCCTTCACATGACGTCTGTTTGGTTCACAGAGATTTACGAAAGCATCTTGAAGTACATACTAAACGGCCACTTATCCCTGTTCACCAGAGGGCACCGTTTTTTTTTCCCTCGTCACAGGAGACGACGGCTCACCTACACCTGGAAACACACAGGGTCGCCAGATCCACCTCAACACCTTCGGCGTCTCTCCCCGGCCCACGCAGATGTCCAGGCGGGGGGGGGGGCGTTTGTAGCGTTGCCTAGCGATGCCTGGCCACCAGGTGCCTCTTACCTCACGGTTTGGTCGGAGAGCCAGCCCGCGTCGCAGTTGTCGTAGCCGTCGGCGAAGGTGGCCTGCAGCTGACCCGGGGTGGCGATCACGGCCGAGTTCTCCAGGCACACGCGCCTGGCGTCAGGGAAGGACAGGGCGTAGCGGTCGTGGGGGGCCCGGTAGTGGAACACAACACCTGAGGGGGGAGAGGCGGGGGGGGGGGGGGGCGTGAGGGGTGCAGGTCACAACTCACACAGGAACTAGATCTGCTCTCGGAAGCATACGCTGTCGTGACTTGGCTGTATCTATGTATACGTGGCGATCATCCACACGGACCAGCAGAAGTGTAGTGGAGGTGGTTTAGAACTAAACTCCTTGTGAGGGGTCAGATGGCTGAGCGGTTAGGGAGTCGGGCTATTAAGCAGAAGGTTGTTGGTTCGATTCCCGGCTGTGCCAAATGACGTTGTGTCCTTGGGCAAGGCACTTCACCCTACTTGCCTCGGGAGAATGTCCCTGTACTTACTGTAAGTCGCTCTGGATAAGAGCGTCTGCTAAATGTATGTAATGTAATTAAATGTGAAGGGGTGCCTACATGGGGATGTCTTTTTGTCTAATGGTTGACCCGATGGTGGAAGACTGACTTCCTATCTAGTACCAGAGTCAGCACAGAATCCCATCATGCAGTGCGGTGATGGTATCGCTCCTCTGAAGGAGCAGTCAGTTTAACATTGCAAAACAACCTCTGTGTTTGAGCTTGATTTGCATCAGACAGGCTTATCTACTGTAGATGTATTTGTATATGCAAGAGTGTGTGTGTCTGTGTGTGTGTGTGTGTGTGTGTGTGAGAGTTTGTCCTTGGATCCTTGTTATGACAAACAGCTACGGCGCCCATGTTTACATTTACATTACATTTAGTCATTTAGCAGACGCTCTTATCCAGAGCGACTTACAGTAAGTACAGGGACATTCCCCCCGAGGCAGGTAGGGTTAATTGCCTTGCCCAAGGACACAACGTCATTTGACATGGCCGGGAATCGAACTGGCAACCTTCAGATTACTAGCCCGGTTCAGCCACCTGACTCCATGTTTACTTTGCTGGTTTAACAACATACAGCACTGTCGACGTCAGGCGGCACTTGATGCTTCTCTACATATCCAGAGAGAGAGAATGGGGATGAAAGATTCATTAGGGAGAAAGTAAAAGAGAGAGAGAGAAAGAGAGAGAGAGAGAACATGGGAATAGGAGAGGCTTAGGCAGACACAGAGATGTGAACCACATCACAGCAGAAAAGGTAAAGAGAGCCAGATAGGAGGGGGGGAAATAATTAGTGAGCGTGTATATGAGAGAGAGAGAGAGAGAGAGAGAGAGAGAGAGAGAGAGAGAGAGAGAGGGAGAGGGAGAGGGAGAGGGAGGGAGGGGGAGAGATAGAGAGAGGGAGAGAGAGAGAGGGAGGGAGGGAGAGGAAGGGAGAGAGAGGGAGGGAGAGGAAGGGAGAGAGAGGGAGAGGAAGGGAGAGAGAGAGGAAGGGAGAGAGAGAAAGGGAGAGGAAGGGAGAGAGAGGAAGGGAGAGAGAGGAAGGGAGAGAGAGGGAGAGAGGAAGGGAGAGAGAGGGAGAGGAAGGGAGAGAGAGGGAGAGGAAGGGAGAGAGAAATAGAGGGAGAGGAGAGAGGAAGGGAGAGGAGAGAGGAAGGGAGAGAGAGGGAGATAGAGGGAGAGGAGAGAGGAAGTGAAGCTAACAAAGGGAAGGAGAGCCGGATCATGTGAGGCCTCTCCGACCTGTGTGACGACCGTAATCCCACTCAGCCCCGGAAGCAGGAGAGGGAATTGCTTTTGAAGTGTCCATCTAACCCTCCCACCTCCGCCTGCGCTTACCACATCCAGTCCCAGGAGAAGCCCCCTCACATGAAAAGCGGCCAGGGGCCAGGGAGCCAGCCTTCCTGCCATAAACATGGCTCCTTCATCTTTCACTGCTGAGTGTGTGAGGTAATGACAGAGACTTCTGGGGCTTGGGGGCCAATTTGAACAATGCAGCTGTAGTGGTAATGTGTGTGTGTGTGCATAAATACATACACACACAATTTGAACACTGCGCATGACTATTTCTGGACCTACCCAATTCACACTTCCCATCATGGTCCCCTTCTCTCCGTTAGTTCAAAGGAAGTATTGTCTTTCATCTCTCTCTCTCTCTCTCTCTCTCTCTCTCTCTCTCTCTCTCTCTCTCTCTCTCTCTCTCTCTCTCTCTCTCTCTCTCTCTCTCTCTCTCTCTCTCGCTTTCTCTCGCAGACTTTTCACCCCTGCCTATCTACTCTCCAGATCTCCATTTCTCTCTGTCTCTGTCTCTCTCTCCTCATCTCTCTCAACCATCTTTCTACCCCTCCCTCCCCCCCCAGGACCAGGAGCTGAGTGGAGTCTCTCTCAACAACCCTTACACTCCCTCCACCCCTTCACCTTCATCCCTCAGAGAGAGAGAGAGCGAGAGAGAGAGAGAGGGACAGAGAGGGAGGGATAGAGAAAGAATCAATGGCCGTGCTCTAATTGGTCTGACATGGACCAGTGACCATCCAATACAGTCCAGGGGACGAGGAAAGAGATCTCATCAGAGCTTGGGGACCCACACACCAGCCAATCAGAGGGCTTCCTGACAAGAATATGATATTGATGACGCGGGCGGCATCAATATCCTCTAATGAATACATTAAGCCCCCCCTAGTAGGGGGTGTGGGACGGGCTGGGGAACCGCAGCATAGCGTGACTTTCGATCCAAGGCAGGGCCCTGAGATCAGCCCTCCACCGACAGATAATGGGCCTCTTCTCTCTGAAGGAGGGACACTTTTATGGTGTGTTAATCGATTGCCTGCGAGCTGTGGGGACGGGGTCTCCGACGCACACAGCCAGGGGGGTCTCCTGCAGATACGAGGGCTCTCGAGGAGAACGGGAAAAGATTGGCTCATTGAGAAATACACATCGCTTGATGATCTTTGCAGAGGGCCGCACGCTCGAAGGGGTGCGCGCGATGCGCTCACTCGTGAAAGTGACTCGTTCACACACACGGATGTGCCCGCACACGCACACACACACGCGTGGGGGCTATATCTGGATAATAGAGTAGGGCTGTAACTGTGTTATTCTCCGAGGGAAACGAGGTTGTAGCTGGTGTGTGTGTGTGTGTTTGTTTAAGTGTGATTGTGTGTGTGTGTGTGTGTGTGTATCTATAGGGTACATGTTTGAGGGAATGAGGCTAGCGGGCTGAATGTGCACAGGCGCTGACACAGCAACATCTCTGTGGAGGCGAGAGCAGGTCTGATGCTGTGTATCCTGTAGCTGTTCTGTTCCCTGGCTAACACGGTGTTTGACTTCCCCACAACCAGCAGCATAATGGCACATTGACATCCACAGTAGCTGACCCGGAAATAATGTACCTGTGCCTACATGGTTGAGGGACTTTAGGTAATTACTGTGATACCTAAGAAGACATAATGATAGCATCATGAGCAGAGGTCACTACTACACTGATGACCAACCAATGTGCAGAGAGAGAGAGAGAGAGACAGAGAAAGAGACAGAGAGAAATAGAGCAAGAGAGAGAGAGAGAGAGAGAGAGAGAGAGAGAAAGAAAGAAAGGTCAAACAGGTACTAAACATTACAGTTGGACGGAACCTCATCTCCTAGATTAGCCAGATGAGCTTGATTATCTTCCCTCATGCAGCAGAACCGGAGTTGACCCAGGTCAACAGTCTCTTACTCGCACCACTGAGCTCCCCTAGACTGTCAGAACATTTCACATAGCATAGAGACCAGTGTCAGACCCCTACACAGACAGTAAACACACCAAGTCAACACTGCAGGGACACAGTTAGAAGCCTGCCTAGCGGTTAGCTTTGTTGACAGCCAGGATGGATGTCAGTGTGTTATAGGTTACCGTGCCTGTCTACAGCATGTCTAGATCCTTCCCTACCTGTCCTTATAGAGTTACTATAGTCTCCTCTTAAAAACATGGAGGGGTGTGGGCTGACTGGCTGGCAGGCAGGCAGGCAGGCAGGCAGGCTGGGAGAGCAGCCAGCTGGTGGGTGTTGTTACCTGTGACGTCCAGGGGCACGGTGTCCTGTTCGTCGTTGATGCCCACCACCACCTCACAGCGGTACAGGCCCGAGTCACTGGATCGCAGGCTGCTCAGAGCCAGGCTGGCGTTGAACCGGTTGTCCTGGTAACCCGGCAGGGTGACTCGGCCCTGGAAGGCCTTCTTCACCTAAAGGGGGGGGGGGAGGGAGGCGGGGGGGGCGGGAGACTTAGACAAACGGGGCGGACGGGTCCCTCCCCCTCGGAACACAACGCGGCAGCGTAGACCACGTCTCTCCTCACCTTCACCACGTTGTCCTTGGCGACCAGGACGGACTGTTCCTTCTGCAGGCCGTCGGAGCCGCGCTGGCCCCACACCTTGGTCCACTTGATGCGGGGCGGCTCGTGGGACGGGTTGGTCCTCAGGTTGAAGACGCAGGGGAGGAGGACACTGTTGGACAGCTCCTCCCGAATGGCCTTGTGGGTGACCTTCCTCATGTTGACCACTGGCTCCGCCCAGACCAGACCTGGGAGGGGGGAGGGGGGTATGGTTAAAAGATACGGGATTCGTTCGTTCATGCATTCATTCATCAAAGCAGATCGCTTGAGAGGAGCGAGAGGGTTTGAAGGGGAGAAAACCGGGGGAGGGTTCGAGAAACAGCAGTAAGATCAAGAAAGAGAGAGCATGGAAAGGTGAGAGAGAGAGAGAGACTGGAAGACAGAGAGACTGGAGGAGAAATCGCCAGAGGCGTGGTGAAGAGAGGAAGGCCTGATTGAAGTCTGAGCTCCCCCTCGCTCGTACGGAGAAAAGGGCTGCTCCTGTGTCTCAGTATCGATCAGAGGACGTTACACTTCCCCCCCGCACTGCCTCCCATCAACCCTGCTCTGCTTCTCCGGACTCACTCAGGGCAGTCAAAGACCCTGGAGATCATTCAGTCACTATGGATTATTGGTCATTGATCCACGAAACAATTCCAGTGGGTTGGTCTCACAGAAGGCTTTCATATCGTCGGGGAGGCCCCTGTTTCAAAAGCATCAAATCAGATCCTTTGTCTTAAATCAATGTTTTGATCCACTCCAATCTCACAGCTATCTTGATTCATTAACCAAAACTTTTCATCACAAAAGAGAGCTGTTCTTTGCTAGGGCTTGCATGCTCTGGGAGAGAGGGGCTATAGTGTGTCATTTCTGTAGTGTGTCTGCCTCTCCCTTCTCCCACACACACCCTCCTTCTCCCCAAGACTTAAAAGGTGAGCATTGTGTGCCTATATTCACTCCATCCGGCTCTGCTTTCTCTGTCTGTGGGGCCTCGTAGAGATTCTTATGACATGCTTCTGAGGCAACATCACCTGGCGAAAAACTGAGGAGAAATAACATCAAAACCCTGGTAGTCATTTCTTATTGAACAGGCAGAGAGATAGAGGGGAAGTGGAATAATTGGAGAGAGATTGGAGAGCTGTGGTGTCCTGCTGTTAGAAGAGATAGTCAGAGAGAGAGAGAGAGAGAGAGAGACAGAGAGAAACAGAGAGAGACAGAGAGAGACAGAGAAAAATAGAGACACAGATTGTGTGTGTGTGTGTGTTTTGGACTACCACTGTTAAATGTAACTGGGATCAGGAGGACATACTAGGGGAAAGGACATTGTTTGTGGTTGTGTGTTTGTGTGCATGTATTTTGTGCAAGCGTGTGTCAGTGAGAGAGAGAGAGAGAGAGAGAGAGAGAGAGAGAGAGAGAGAGAGAGAGAGAGAGAGAGAGAGAGAGAGAGAAGAGAGAGAGAGAGAGAGAGAGAGAGAGAGAGAGAGAGAGAGAGAGAGAGAGAAATGAAACTTCCTTTGAACTAACGGAGAGAAGGGGACCATGATGGGAGGTGTGAATTGGGTAGGCCCAGAAAAAGTCATGAAAGAGAGGGGGGGGGGAACGACTAATTAAAAACAATGTCGTTGCAAGGAAGTGGAGAACAGACCGACAGAGCAAGAGAGAGGTGTTTGGAGTTGGGGAGAGCGAGGCGATGAGAAGTGTATCGATTTATTTTTATTAGTATCAGTTTCCGGCACGTGTGTGAGTGAGAGAGAGAGAGAGAGAGCTGCCTCGCAGGACTCGCCGTCTGAAACACCAAGCCGGATGAATTGAAGCAGTGAGATTGGTGCTCGGAGAACCTGGGAGATGGTGGAGAAGGGTGGGGGTGTGTGGGTGTCATGACCTATTAGAGGAAGTGGGGATGTTGGATTGGATGTGTATAGTACAGTACATCCCCGTATAAAGGGTTGCTGCCCAAGCAACACTTTATCAGAGTCAGACATGCCCAGAGCTTGTCCACTAAAGCTCATAGACACCCAAACAAGCACACACACACGGATACACACGCACAAGCAGACACACACACACACAAGCACACACACACACAAACACACGCCATCACACAAACAAGACAAGCACACACAAACAAGCCCACACACACACACAAACACAAACATTCTGAAGTTCCTGCCAGAATTCCCCCTCTTCTCCTCCTCCTCTTTACCTCCACACACACACACACACACACACACACACACACACACACACACACACACACACACACACACATACACTGGCAAACCGTCCCCGAGGATTATATCAAACTGCAATTTCTGGGCCATCAAGCCTGAAGCAGGGTAGGATCTAATCCAGCCAACTGTAGTTTAGAGCTGGAGAGGCAGGGATGGTGTTTCAGCTGCGTCGAGACGAGGCAAGGCGAGGCAAGGCGAGACGCTGCCTCACCAAACCACCAGCCCCGTCTTCCTGGCCCACAGCCAGCTCGCTGATCTGCACTGCCATTGTGCTGCCCATGTATCCTGCCCGTCAGATTAATGTGCGCCGGACAAAGCACACCAGACCGTGACCACCTCAAGGAGAAGCCCCCACCCGCCCCCCCCCCCCACACACACACACCCCAACACACACACCACCCCCCAACTCCTCCGAGTCCTTATCTGTCAACCTCATTTGTACAAATGCATTTCTTGTTTTTTTTCTCTACCGTTGGCGTTTGGAGGCTTTGCCCTTGGTACAATTTACAACATAAAATCAAAAGAAATCAATGGCAGGTACCTGCTTGAGAGCCTAAATGATAGCTTAAAGGGAAGACTGAGGTTGAGGAAAAATGGCTTCATTCCCAGTTGGTTGAATAATGAATGTAAGCAGCATGGCCTTATCAAAGTAGATAGACCAAATCTGCATTTAGATGGAAATGTTTTCACCAGCGTAACCCCCATGAGATCAGCCTTTGTTTGGAAATAAGTCCGTTTTCCATTGAGGGTTCTTTCCCCAAAAGAACCTCTGGGTAATGAGGGGAGGGGCAAGGGGGTGTGACCAAGCAGAAGGGGAGGAGTTTGACCCCTTTGGCCATCGAGGTCCGAGTTGTGAAGACGAGAAGGCTCTCTCTCGTTTTCTCTCTCCCCCTTCTCTTTCCATTCTTCTCTTTCTTTGCCTCTTTGCTTTTTCATCGTCTCGCGCTCTCTCTCTCTCTCTCTCTCTGTCGGTCCCACTGCCGCTGTTTCTCGTTCCGCTGAATAACAGACGGCGTCTTGATCGATGGGATTGTCAACCCTCTTACATTTGTCAAGTTTTTTATTTTTTACAGAGCACACGCAAATAATAAACTTCTGTCGGAATCCTTTATCAGCCTGGCGCAGCATTTGCTTACAGAAGAGCCGGCCTGTTAATGGGCTTTTCCACTGTAACATCAACACAATGGCATACATTTCTCTTTATTCTCCACCTGTCCCTCCACTAGTCTCACCTGTTATGGGCTTTCCAGTGAAAGCTGCTGTCTCTCATTAGGCGACAGGCAGCCAGGTGTGCAGCTCTAAGGGTTGTCTCCTGTCTGTCTGCGTGTCAGGTATTTACCAGTGTCTTGCATCGCCTGTCTGAACCACCTGGCAGCTGATATCTTAGTCAAGTGCCGGGCCCTGGGAGGGGAATCGAACCCGGATCTCCAATACGTTACAGTCTACTCATGGCTTGCAGCCTGGGTACGAACCGTATTTCGTTCATTTGGAGTAAAATCGTTTTTTGGAGCAGAAATAATCCCACTGTTGATTTGAGGTGTTTGTGTTGAGAGCTTGAGCAAAAAACACTTTTCAAGAGTGCAGAGAAGGATCTGCAGGCAGCTCAATATAGAGCCTGGGGTTTGTGAATCTTTTATATGCAATAACCTGATAAACGTTTCTGAATCAGTTGGAGGAGAAGAGGAGGTAAGGAGCTCAAGAAAGTGGTGGGCAACCAATCATGAGCAGAGAGATACAAAGACAGATAAATAGAGAGAAAGAGTGCAGGAGAGAGAGACAGAGAGGGAGACAGAGAGAGAGGGAGACAGAGAGAGGGAGACAGAGGGAGAGAAACAGAGAGAGGGAGACAGAGAGAGAGAGACAGAGAGAGAGGGAGACAGAGAGAGGGAGAGAGACAGAGAGAGAGGGAGAGAGACAGAGAGAGGGAGACACAGAGAGAGAGAGACAGAGAAAGAAAGAGAGACAGAGAGAGAGAAATGAGATATGTAACCCTGCAGTTGGTAACTCCCCCAAATCCTTAATGATTACCATGGCAACAGAAGCACTACAAGCTGAAATGGGGGAGAATGTTCGATGGGAGGAAAAAACACACACACACACCCATGTACAGACACACACACACCCATGCACAGACACACACACACACACACGCACGCACAGACACACACACACACCCATGCAGAGACACACAAACACACACCCATGCACAAACACACACACCCATGCACAGACACACACACACCCATGCACAGACACACACACACCCATGCACAGACACACACACACCCATGCACAGACACACACACACCCATGCACAGACACACACACACACACCCATGCACAGACACACACACACCCATGCAGAGACACACAAACACACACACACCACACCCATGCACAGACACACACACACACACACAGTGGGAGAAATCAAGGATTTCGATGTGCTTCTGTTAATGACAGAAGATTATCTATTGCCTTTTTTGTTTCATACATTCTATCTTTTTACTCATACAGAATGTGTTAATATGGTAACAGATATTATGCATTAATGACAGTCATGTATGGGAGTCAGGTGGCTGAGCGGTTAGGAATCGGGCTAGTAATCTGAAAGTTGCCAGTTCGATTCCCAGCCGTGCCAAATGACGTTGTGTCCTTGGGCAAGGCACTTAACCCTACCTGCCTCGGGGGAATGTCCCTGTACTTACTGTAAGTCGCTCTGGATAAGAGCGTCTGCTAAATGATAAATGAAATGCAAATGTATAGACCAGGAGTTAGCAGTGATCAGGCCTGAAATACATTCTGTAGCTGAGCGACAGACTTCAATGGGCTGGTTGGAGACCAGTAGTGGGGTCAGGAGACCCGTCAGTCACATCTTAGGCCCTAGATTCTACAGTCCTGATATGGAATCGATTTTAATGAATTTAATGGAACCACTGTGTCTATGAACTGTCATTATTCATGTCAAGGTGCACATTCGTGTCTTTCCGATCCGCTGGTGGTTTAATACTTATAAACAGGGAAGCTAAACTTAAAGTCACTCCGTTCGAGTGGGGACGGACAAACAATTTGTTCCGCAAGCCACGCACACGCACACACACACACACACACTTCTTAAACACCATAGTTTCCTCACTGACAGCCAGTGGTGCCTGTCAGATTAGACACCAAACAAGCATGTGTGTGTGTCACACAGCTGGCATTTTCCTCGCATGAAATCTTCCGACTGGGACCCCAGCCCCCGCTCCACCGCCCACCCTCCTCTCGTCCTCCATCTTCCCTCTGTTCC
>NW_026911446.1:0-7500 GCF_963692335.1 Osmerus eperlanus | reverse complement strand
TTTACATTGTGTTTGTGTTCGATCTTAACAGTGTTTCGACTGTAGCCTGGACTACGGCTCCCTGCGACCTTCTCCAACCTTATTCAACACTTGTCTACACTGTGAGGTTCTCGTTCTTCGACGTTCTTCAACGTTCTTCGTCGTTCTTCATCGTTCTTCATCGTTCGGCAGCCGTCTGGTGATGGAGGCTCTGTCTCGCCTGTTTCCCTACAGCAAGACCGTGGCCGGCCTCAAGGCCTCGCTGCTCGCTGTGCTCAAACTCAAGGACCCGACCACAGACGTCTCCCGAAGAGCCACCGCACGCGTGCGCCCCATCGTCAAGGGCAACCGCAGCACGCTCGGCAACGCTTGGGGAGAACTTCCGTTCCAAGTGAGGTTCTGGACCCCGGAGGGACAGTGGTCAGCCGTGGATATTGAAAGCAAGGCAGGGGTCGCCACCGGTGTGAGGAGGGGGTCGGCCGCTGTTGCTATAGCGAGAAGAGGGTCAGCATCTATTGCCATGGAGAGGAGGGGGTCTGCAGTCGTCGCTATGGCGAGGAGAGGGTCGGCACCCATCACTACGGAGAGGAGGGGGTCAGGGTTGGTCTCCATGGAGAGGAGGGGATCGGGGTGCGTTTCCATGGACAGGAGGGGGTCAGGGTTTGTCTCCATGGAGACACATGGGTCACGGCTCATCACCATGGAGAGGAAGGGATCAGGGGTGGTTCCGCTTGCGACCATGGTTACCAGCATGATGGACCTGGCATCCGTCGGTTTTGGAGGGCAGCACGGGAGACATCTATACATGTACAGTGCACCGGCTGTGCACTGACACACACATATACACACACACACACACACACTGTGGGTAATAAAACTGTGGCTGACACCTTTAATATGCTACATGAACAGAATGGCCGAAAGAGATTATACTGTACACATACAATTGTCTTATTCTTAATCTCATCATGTTAATAGTTTTGCCTGTGTGTAATGCAATATATTATAGTAGCACAGAAGATTACAGGAATAGGAATAATAATAAATATTATTATTATTATATTATATCATTATCATCAGTATTGAGTCAAGATCCTTAAGTATTATTTGTATATGCATAGCTCATGTTCACTCATGGTGAAATACAAACACTAAATCACATGACATAGCAGAAGTAATAGCAGTAATGGCCATGGTTCTGTATCGATTATGGATTGTTTTCAAATATACACCCTGAATTATTCAATAAACATGTCCACACAGTGTTTATTATTAGTGCGTACCTTTTACAAGAGTGCAGGCGACCAAAACAAGATGTAAACTTCCGTCTAATCTTTGAATGAAACACCATCGGTTTTAGCGAGTAGGCTCTGGCTAAGCACCATTCTAAAACAGTTCTGGAGTTGGGCACTAGGGGGCACTCCTTGTCTTCTGACTGGATGTTGAAGATCAGGATTGGAACGCTTAGACTCCAACATCACTGTCTTATCTGAGATAGCGCTGACTTCTCAGGCCACTGAGGTGTCAGCAGTGTGTGTGTCGTCAGTCCTCAAAAGGACAAACTTGTATGTGTGTGTGTGGGGGGTGACAAGTGTGTTTGCGTGTGTGTTTGTGTATGTACCAGAGATCATGCTGGGTCACTATTGGCTCATCCTGACTTTATGAAACATCTGGACTTGATTAGCAGAGACAGAGGCGAGAGGGAACTCCCTTCATCCATCCTTCCATCCCTCCATCCATCTATTCTATCTCCTTCTCTCTTATCTCTCTCTAACTCCCTCGCAATCTGACTCGGAAAGGCAAACTATGATTTGTCCCTTCCAAGTAAACTATTAAAAATGGAAGGTGGAGATTTACAGACACACCCCATACAGACACACACACACACACACACACACACAAAGGCACGCACCACCTCTCTAAACATAAAATGCTGGTTCATCCAGTTCATTGATGAGTTCTTCTCCTAGGGTGAATTTGTCTCCCATGATTATGAGGTACAGAAACCAGACAGAAAAATAACTTTGGAGCACTAATAGTGTGACACACACACACACACACACAGAAATGGATTGATGAATGGATGTTTACCCCTATTGACCTTAAAACTCTCCCCAGACACATCGCTCGAAAGAGATGGCAAAAGGGAGGAGAAGAGGAGAGGATTCAGGGAGGGGGAGAAGTATTTTTAGACCTCACCCTGAAGCCAGGCACCGGGGGAGAGAGAGTTTCATGGCTATCCCATGAAGCAGAAACAAGCCTGAAAGATGCGTTATACACGTACACACACACACACACACACACACACACACACATACACACATTACAGGTGACTGGTGTAGAAGGATTTAATGTTAAGACAAATACCTAAACAGATAGGAATGCTACTTTAATTACTGTGATAGAGAGCTCCAAGCTTGAATGTGTACCGCCGCAACGAGGCAAGTGTCTCCATGTTTAGGTAAGCAGGACTACGTGTGAAAGTGTATGTGTGTGTCTGTGAGTGGGACTGTGTAAGGTGAGGCTGTATAAACATGTAGTGCTGCTGTCTGAGAGAGGTTTAGATAAACAAAAACACCCTCTGAATCACAGCAGTGATGTGTGTGTGCATGCAAGTGTGTGCGAGTGTGTGTGATGTGGGTATTTCCCCCGGAATAGGGGTGCTGCTGGGGGTGGGGGTGGGGGTGAGGCGGGTGAATACAGGGGTGAGTGAGAGGGGTGAGGGAGTAGGGTAGGGGTGAGGGGGGAGGGGAGGGGTGAGGGGGGAGGGGAGGGGTGAGGGAGGAGGGGAGGGGAGGGGTGAGGGAGGAGGGTAAACTCATGAAATGGCCATAATTTGCGGCGCATAGCCTTTCCAGGAATTATGTCACACACACATACAGAAAGATGCACGTACACTCACACACACAAACACAACCGTATACATACACCAGAATAGACACACACACACGCACGAGCGAAAACACACACATGATTTATAGCTGTGGCGCTATCAAACACTATCAGGCCTGTGTGTTTATGGACAAGCATCCGCTAAATCAACATGCATGTGCTCTCTGGGAGGAACACGCACAGTTCACTGTGTCTGCCCTTCATCTGTGTGTGTGTGTGTGTGTGTGTGTGTATGTGCGACCAGGTCACCAAAGCTTTGACTCTGTCTGGCACTGTCTGACAACACTGCCAAGAAAAGTAAAGAGTGATCAAAACATACTGCAATTAACTCACACCAACATAGAACCAAAGTAGGACAGATATGCTTTTTGTTCCCCTTCTCTCTTACTCTGATAATCTTTCTCTTTCTCTAATTTCCCCCTCCCTCTTTCCCTTCCCCTCCCTTTACTCTCCCCCTTCCCCCACTCATCTCTCTCCCCCCTCTGTGATGAAATACTCCAGTGTGGTCATTATGGTGCCAGAGACTCCAAGAGACTGACCAATGCAGCTTAGAACGTACGGGCAATTGGTTCTTTGGGCCCAAATGGCCCATTAGAGATGGAAGAGATTACTAATGTGTGTGTGTGCGCGTGTGTCCCCTCCGCCCATGTTTTCCCTCGGTTCCCAGGGAGATTTAAATGGAGAGAGAGAGAGAGAGAGAGAATGAGAGACAGCAAGATAGACAGCAGGAGAGAAAAGGAGGGAGAGATGCAGAGTGAAAGAGAGAGAGATGCACATGCCTGTCATGTACATTTTTATCCTCAAATGTACATCAGTTCCTACATGGGGACATTGATAATGTGTGTGTGCTTGTGTGTTCCATCCATTGAGGGATGCTCCAATACTGATTGGGTAATTGACGACTTCCTGTCAGTCTGGCTCCAGGGCTCCACTGAGCGTGCTCGTCAGGGAGAGCCTAATTGGATGGGATTTCCCTCCACTTCTTGCAGTGTTTAATGTGTGACAAGAGATGGGCTCCCCTTCCTCCTCGCTCATCAATAGTTGATCAATACATCACTGGGGCTCTTCCTGGGATAGCGCAGCATGGTGATGTTATCAGATTGGCATGGGTGAAAAGAAGGGGAAAAGGGGAGAGGGGGAGAGGAGAGGGGGAGAGGGGGAGAGGAGAGTGGGAGAGGAGAGGGGGACAGGGGGAGAGAAGAGGGGGAGAGGAGGGGGAGAGGAGAGGGGGAGGACAGGAAGAGAAATGTCGAAGAAAGGGATCGGGTGGGATCTGCTTTGATCTAGGACTTCCCCTGTCTGTGACAAGGAGGTGCGTAGGAGGTAATAAACACACACACACACACACACCCTCATCCTCCACTCATACATCACCACAAATACAATAATACTTTTACATGTGGTTAACTTTTCCTCAGTTTCATCCTTCTATTCTCCCTTTCCTTCCTTCCTTATCCCCCCCCCTCAACACACACAGACACACATTTCCTTTCATCTCCCTCCCCAGTGAATCCTTCTCCTCCACTTGGCTCACTGCGTTGCTCACTTCTGTTTCCAATCTTCCACTGGATTCTTCCTATTAAAGCATTTACTGCAGACACACACACACACATACATGTGCACTCACACTCACACAAATGCACACATACAGGTGACTAATTCACGAACATCAGCACAGAAAAGGCACGTAATTAAGTTGAGGGTGCCAGATACCCTTGGCTTTAGATAAACCAACATGAGCTAGTGTTATCTTAAACACACACACACAAATATCTCACTGAAGACAATACAGGCCACATTGTGACTTCTAGTGAAGAAGAACACATTTCCTCTGAGGTTCTGGGGATATCTCAGAACAAGCTGATGACAGGGATTTGGCTGTCATGACGATGTGTGTTTGCGTGTCTCTAAATGTGTACATGTGGCTTTATGTGTAATATGGAAATGTTGCCATAACCTCCGTTTACAGAGGAGCTGAACAGACGAATGGTGCGGTCTTGATTAGCTAAACAGTAGATGCTGTGCTGTAATTCACTCTCACAATCATTCTCTCACTATCTCATTCACTCGCTCACTCTCTGACTCTCTGAACTCTCTCACTCAGTCATTCACTGGTGACAAGTGTTATATCAGCAGATACAAAATGATGGCACTGGATTCATATTGCAATGCTACATGCTTCATGCACATACACACAGCTGGTATCGTTCAGACAGTGTTGTTTTTGGCTTTGCTGTGTTCATGACGTGTGTCTGGGTGTGTGTGTGAGTGCTGTGTTTTGACAGTGTTAATGAGACAGTGCTGTCAGAGCAGACAGACCTGACAGAACAGAAGCAGACCCAGGCTGCACCCAACACCTAAACATGGACACATCCTGCAGCTGGAGGACAGCAGAGGAGAAGCACAAAGGTCCTGTTTCAGAGAGACAGACCCAATCAGATATTTGATTTAAATAACTGGTGTCCTTCATTGTCTCACAATATTTGATGTTATCATTACATTGCTGCATTGAAGTGCCCATCGGTGGATATCCTGTTCAGATCCCAGTTGAGTGGACCTGTGGTAGGAGGTATGCCAGACAATTTACCAGAACCCAGACAACCTGCACCTACCTGGCATTATCCCTGACCCATTGCTGTCAGCACAGAACAGTGTGTGTGTGTGTGTGTGTGTGTGAGAGAGAGAGAGAGAGAGAGAGAGAGAGAGAGAGAGAGAGAGAGAGAGAGAGAGAGAGAGAGAGAGAGAGAGAGAGAGAGAGGAGAGAGAGAGAGAGAGAGAGAGAGAGTGAGAGAGAGAGAGAGAGAGAGAGAGAGTGAGAGTGAGAGTGAGAGAGAGAGAGAGAGAGAGAGAGAAAGAGAAAGAGAGAAAGAGAGAAAGAAAGAAAGAAGAGAAGAGAGAAAAAGAAAGAGTGACAGTGTTTTGGAACAGTTTCAGTGGCAGCTGGAGTTAGATGGAGAAATAGTGTGTCCTCGCTGCCATGGTAACCCTGTGCAATGATGACGGATGCATGTACGGAATGATAACACTATCACACAAACCTGACACTGCGGAACGGGTTGCGTGTGCACGGGACCTTTTCACACATTGTCCTCGCAAATACCGGCCAAATGTATTTTCACATGGAGTTTGTGTGCGTGGGAGGGAGTTTGTATCAGTAAGTGTGCTAGTAATTGCCCATGTGTATGTGTGTTTGTACTATGCGAATGAGAGAGACTTCCTGTGCACCGAGTGTAAATCATTGTCCTGACTTTCAACCACAAGAATATGACAAGCAGCTGCCAGCAAGGAAGGGATGGAAGTGTAGATGAGGTAGAGGATGGTCTAGAAGAGAGGGAATGAAACACAGAAGGCCAAGGGAGACAGGAAGGAAGGGAGAGAGCGAGCGAGCGAGCGAGGGAGGGAGGGAGGGAGGGAGGGAGGGAGGGAGGGAGGGAGGGAGGGAGGGAGGGAGGGAGGGAGGGAGGGAGGGAGGGAGGGAGGGAGGGAGGAGGGAGGGAGGGGGGCGAGAAAGTGGAACCCCACTCAACCCACACAACCGGTGAGAGGATCAAAGAAAGAAATACATAAATGAACAGCTAGACTTAGCCCAAACAAAACAAATGCATGAATAAATGAACAGCTCGATGGGTAATCAGGCAGCAGCAGGCTAGTGTGTGTGTGTGTGTGTTGTGCCCTCATTTACGTCAGCAGGAATCCCCTCAGATTCACTCGGGAATATTCTCTGTCTCGTTAATGAATGATTTAAGGGATCTCCTCTTCGACGCGTCAGTGTCTCATTAAGAGAAAGAGAAATATTCACACTGGGTGTGAAAAAACACAGCAGAAATCAATGGAGGACAGAGACAAAGAGAAAGGAACATTAGATAGAGGGCAACAAGCTGCTGAAATTCCCCCACACACACACACAGAGAAACTATTGTACATGCTTGCGAGCACACGCACTTTAATATGTGCACCCCAGACTTTGACACATATACATACATGGAACAGATGCATGGGTAATATCATTCACACCACAGGTGTGTCAGCAGATCAAAAGATCAGGTTAAGTTGGTCAGAACAGACACAACAAAATCCCTTGTTTCCTTCTCCTCCCTCTTCTACATATGCTCCTCTGTTCCTGAGCAGCTTGTGAATGTTGCAATCGTGGGGGAAGAGGGGAGAGAGGAAGGGAGAGAGGAGGGGAGAGAGGAGGAGAAAGAGGAGGGGAGAGAGGAGGGGGGAGAGGAGGGGAGAGAGGAGGGGAGAGAGGAGGGGGGAGAGGAGGGGAGAGAGTGAAAAGAAGGAGCGAGAAAGAGAGTGATGAGAGGAGGACAGAGGAGAGAGAGCCAACACCAACATGCAGGCTGTCTCAGCTGACAGGTCTCTGAGGACAGCAGTCAGAATGTTCCAATGTATCCTGGAATACAGAGTCCCTGGACCAGGACCAAGACCAGGACCAAGACCATGACCAAGACCATGACCAGGACCAGGACCAAGACCAAGACCAAGACCAAGACCAGGACCAAGACCAAGACCATGACCATGACCATGACCAAGACCAAGACCAAATACAGGACCAAGACCAAGACCAAGACCAAGACCAAGACCAGGACCAAGACCAAGACCATGACCATGACCAAGACCAAG
>NW_026911445.1:0-1000 GCF_963692335.1 Osmerus eperlanus | reverse complement strand
CGGTGAGTCTCAGCGGAGAGGAAGGCGGCGTGATCTCAGCGGAGAGGAAGGCGGCGTGATCTCAGCGGCGTGATCTCAGCGGAGAGGAAGGCGGCGTGATCTCAGCGGCGTGATCTCAGCGGAGAGGAAGGCGGCGTGATCTCAGCGGCGTGATCTCAGCGGAGAGGAAGGCGGCGTGATCTCAGCGGCGTGATCTCAGCGGAGGGGGAGAGTGGCGCTCTGCATGCGTGATGTTTCCGGGCTGGGAGACGGGAGACCCGGTCCAGCTGTTGATTGGTGGATGTGAAGTCTTTGTTGTCTCTCGGGGACCCCCCCCGGCTCTGAGGAGAGGTCATCCACAGCCACCTCGTTCCCTCCCCTACGCTGCATCTAAGCGCTCCGGGTTCAAACCCATTCAAAGGCATCCACTGTTTTCATTTCATCTGCCAAGGCGTCCTTGATGATCGAATAAACTGGTCGAACACATATCCCTCTTTTGGTTTCAGATGACAAAACAATCCCTTTGTCATTTTTTTTGTGTGTTTATTTTTATTTATTTACTTTTAATAGTTTTTCTTTATTAAAAGCGTGGCGCTGACGCCAGGTTGCGGAGGTGTTTTTTACGAGGCGTGGCGTTCGACCCAAGAGGGGCTGGTCTGGTTCCGCCAATGGACACCCCCCTCCCATCCCCCTCCCACCCCTGTGCCACGTAATTAGCCCGGCACAAAGCTGGTCGCAAGGGCCCAATTTGGCCCGCTATAAAGTCTGGAATGGGCCAACCTGCTCCAACCGCCAAGGCAGACACCCCTTCATCTATGTGCCGACAACACCGGGAGAAACTTTGAAGATGTTGGAAACAGACCGAGAGAGGAGAGGGGGGGGGGGGGGCTCTCTGAAATCAAAGAAGGGACTCTTAAATTCCAGGGAATCACTCCAGATGTTGCAGCAAATACTCTGAAGCAGGCCAGATGTGCTCACTCAGGATTTTTTCACCCCCCCTCCTCCCCCCCACCTTCCTTCG
>NW_026911444.1:0-2000 GCF_963692335.1 Osmerus eperlanus | reverse complement strand
GGAGAGAGGAGGAAGGAGAGAGAGGAGAGTGGAGGAAGGAGAGATAGAAGGAGAGAGAGGAGGAAGGAGAGAGAAAATGAGAGAGAGGAGGAAGGAGAGAGAGGTGTGTGGATTATCCTGCTGAGTCTAAACATAGAGGAGATTAGAAAAATATCTGCGTCACACAGCAGGAACACGTGTGTGTGTGTTTGTGTGTCTGTGTGTGTGTGTGTGTGTGTGTGTGTGGGGGGGTATAACAATGTCTCTTAGCAGAATAGACGTGGAACACAATAGAAACCCAGAATAAACAATACAGACCTTTCATCCAGGAGCACACACACACACACACCTCCCCTTTCTCTCTAGCTAAGCCGGCTCAGTATCATTTCCAGTTGAGAAGGATATCACTGTCTCCTTTCCCCTTGCCCCTCTCTCTCTCTTGTCTCTCTCTGTCATAACCACACAATGATGATGTCACTTAGACAAATGTCACCTAGATGACCAACCAGAGAGCCTGTCTGTCTCCACAGCAACAGACAGATAATGGATGACTGTCCTTCCCTCCTCTCCCCTTCTCCCATCTTCCTCCTCCTCCTCCTCCTCTCTTACCCCAGCTGGTCTGTCAAGTCCCAGAGGACGTTGGCTGTGGGCATGAGAGGAGAGCCATCGTAGAGCACCACTGAGGCCCCCACAGCCAGCGACGACACCAGCCAGTTCCACATCATCCAGCCCGTCTGGGGAGCACAGGAGCAGGGCACAGGATTAGGAAACTGCCAGGCTTCACCCACCAACACAGGCCCCAGCGCCCGGAGGGAGAACCTGTTCCACACTGATGATGTCACACATACCGTGGTGTAGTAGATGATGACATCACTGCTGGTCATGTTGCCATGGAGAACGTGTTCCTTCAGATGCTGGATGAGAGTACCCTATCAGAGAGAGAGGGAGAGAGAGAAAGAGAGAGAGAGTGTTACCATCTCATAACTTTCTCAACAAATGTATGTGTGTACAGCCTGTCTGTGCAGGGGGTTATAACGGGTTGATTAGAGTAGAGTAAGTCAAATTCTGGCATTTTCTGATACCAATTTGCGGGAGCGAGGGAGAGAGCGGGCGAGCGAGGGAGAGAGGGACGTGGCATGGCTCCTTTCATGCGTCTGCGGTGTGACAGCGGCGTGAACGCATCTTAACGAGGCGCAGCCCTAACGAGGTGTGGTCTAACGAGCTGCTGCGCTGTACCAGCGCTAATTGCTGCAGACACTGTCACAAGCCCACAACACAGAGACACTTCTGGAAACATGGTCCCGTCTAATTATACAGGAGGAGAGGAGAGAGTACACACTGACACCAAGAGAGAGAGACAAGCACAAAGAGAGAGACGGAATGAACAGGAGAGAGCAACAGAAAGCACCAACACTAAACCAGGAGAGAGAGAGAGAGAGAGAGAGAGAGAGAGAGAGAGAGAGAGAGAGAGAGAGAGAGAGAGAGAGAGAGAGAGAGAGAGAGAGAGAGAGAAACTGAAGAGAGAGGGCGCGATAGAAAGAGAGACAAACTGAAGAGAGAGATAAAGAAATGAGAGAGAGGGAGGAAGAGACAGAGGGAGAGAGAGAGACATATACACCTGAGAGGATCAGGCATGACCAAGATATACACATTCAAAACTGTGCATTGGCTAGTATTGAAGGACTGTTGCTGCCACCTGGTGGACAATATACTGCAGGGATTATAGGCTACAAAAGGTGCTGAATGTTTCAGAATAATCAAGTCAATCAAGACATGAAGACAAGACGATAGCATCAATCAAGACTGATTTGAATCAATGCTAAAGCTGCTATCAGTGAAATGTTTGGTTGAAACTTTTAGTTTTTGGAAACAAATGTTTGTGATTCCCAGGACAACCAAGCAGATGAGGTCTCTGAACAGAGCCAACAGAAGAGAGTGTGTGAGTGTGTGTGTGTGTGTGTGTGTGTGTGTGTGTGTGTGTGTGTGTGTGTAGCTACCCCAGCAGAGTGCACCATGCACTT
>NW_026911443.1:0-17500 GCF_963692335.1 Osmerus eperlanus | reverse complement strand
TGCTTTTTATCTATTTAATTTTACTACTGCTGATGTAGAATAAAAAGAGATGCTTAAAATAAAAGAAATTTAGCCGTCAGGCCATCAATCCAGATGGCCCTGGTGTACCTCCACATGTTTTTTGTAGAACTTCCATCTCTATATTTAGCGTCTGTTTTGTCATCTCATTCATCCAGGTCTGGAACTGGCCTGCATTCTTAACCCCCCTTTCTCACTCAAACAAGGAGAGGTATGCACACACACACTCACACACACTCTTCCCTCACACCCAGCGAATGGCCCAACCCTGGGATCTAAATAACTTTCATTTTTTCTGAGAGAGGAAAGACAAAGAGTGTGTGGTGACATTTGAGGACTCGGATCCTCCGGGCCACATGGCAGAGAGTCTGGGAACGCTGACACGCACACACACGCACATGTGTGTGTGACTCAGTGTGGTACAGCAGCACAGCCAGTCAGAACACATCTTCACTAACACCAGAGCAGGACTGGACCCTCTCTGGACCTCACCAGCCATACCTGGACCAATGACCGACACTAAGGGATACCAGTAACTCTTCTTCCTGTTCTCAGAAACTTTTATCCAAAGGGATTTGAACCTGGGACCTCTCGTTTGGGACTCAAATGCTCCACGACCGAGCTGTACACATGAAGATTATCAACAAATAACCATGGATGTTAACAGATGTGTATCAACGTTAATGGACGTTTTCCCAATCACGAAACACCACAACCAAAACACCACAACCGAAACACACGTCTCTGTCTGCACGCTGCTTCGTAACGGAGCTCCCTTGGCCACAGTTCGATCAGAGTGACGGGACACGTGAGAGGGGACGAGTCCATGTGCTCTGGAATTTAACTCCAAGGTAACGCTCCAACACGTGGAAGGAGAGGACACCGGCTGCTGGAGAGACAGACACGTATGTACAACGTATGTAGCTCGGATACAGAACTACAATATGACCTGTAACTAGGATACAGAACTACAATATGACCTGTAACTAGGATACAGAACTACAATGTGACGTGTAACTAGGATACAGAACTACAATATGACCTGTAACTAGGATACAGAACTACAATATGACCTGTAACAAGGATACAGAACTACAATGTGACGTGTAACTAGGATACAGAACTACAATGTGACCTGTAACTAGGATACAGAACTACAATGTGACGTGTAACTAGGATACAGAACGACAATATGACCTGTAACTAGGATGCCGAACTACAATATGACCTGTAGCTAGGATACAGAACTACAATATGACCTGTAACTAGAATACAGAATGACAATATGACCTGTAACTAGGATGCAGAACTACAATATGACCTGTAGCTAGGATACAGAACTACAATATGACCTGTAACTAGGATACAGAACTGCAATATGACCTGTAGGTAGAATACAGAACTACAATATGACCTGTAGCTGAAATATAGAACTACAATATGATTTAATAAGCTAAGATACAGAGAGCATTCCTAGGGAACATCAGCTGCTGCTGGGAAGGGAGTTAGAGATTTGTGCCTCCAAATTGTTGTGTCTTGTCTGTGTTTTCCCAGTCTCACACACGCAAGCGGGAAACCCACTCCTACAACAGCATTATGGGATGTGGAAGTGGAGCCCAGAGTGACTGAGAGAGAGTGAGGGCTCGGTGTCAACACAGAACAGCGTCAGCATCCATCTTGGCTCACAGGACTACAGAAAACGGACTACAAATCCCACATTCAGGAAACACAGATTCAGGAAAGACTACAGCTACACCTGTACCCTCTCTTGCCCTCTCAGCTTCTGACCCCTGACCCCCCCTCCCAGCCATGACCCCGCACAGCGGCCCCCACCTCAACAAGGGGGCGCTCTGCTCCCCTCTCGGAGCCGCCCGTCTCTCTCAGCTCGCCCTGGGCTGCGCCGTGGTCGCCATGGTGACGCACAGCGCCGGCTACAGCGGCTCGTACGGCGTGTTCTGCATGGCGGTGTGGTGCTTCTGCTTCGCCGTGACAACACTGGTGTTCTTCCTGGACGCCACGCGGCTGCACACCTGCCTGCCCGTCTCTTGGGACAACCTGACAGTCGCCTTCGCTGCCCTGGCAACACTCATGTGAGTGCGCGCGCCGTCCCTCTAAGTGCACCTCTGTGTACTGTTAGTACTGTGTTCTAGTACTAGTCAAGTACTGTCTAACTTTATTCATGTTAACAAATTCTTGTTATCATTTAAAGGGAAAAGGAAATCCAGGTCTGATTGGTTATTCACCCACCCCACCTCCACCCCTCCCTCCCCCCCACCTCTCCCCCTCCCTCCCTCCCCCCCACCTCTCCCCCTCCCTCCCTCCCCCCCACCTCTCCCCACCTCTCCCCCCCCTCCCTCCCTCCCCCAGGTATGGGACAGCCTCGGTGGTGTACCCTGTGTTCTTTGTCCGCTCCGAGTGCCCATACGCCGGCTGCGAGGTCCGGGACTTCCGCATCGCCGTGACGACCTGCTCCATCGCCGGGACGCTGGCGTACGGTGCCGAGGTGGTTCTGTCCAGAGCCCGGCCCGGACACACCGTGGTGGGATACATGGCCACGGTCTCCGGCCTGCTCAAGGTGTGTGTGTGTGTGTGAGAGGTGTGTGTGTGTGTGTGAGAGGTTGTATGTGTGTCTGTGTGAGAGAGAGAGAGAGGTTGTGTGTGTGTGTGTGTGTGTGTGTTTGTGTGTGTGTGTGTGTGTGTGTGTGTGCGTGCGTGTGTGTGAGAGAGAGAGGTTGTATGTGTGTGAGAGGTTGCATGTGTGTGTGTGAGACAGAGAGAGAGGCTGTCTCTAACCCTCCCTCCTCTCTCCAGGTGGTCCAGGGCTTCGTGGCGTGCATCATCTTCGGCGCCCTCGCCAACGGCAGCGAGTACTCCCGCCACGCCGCCACCGTTTACTGTGTGGCCGTGTACGCCGCCTGCTTCGCCCTCACCACGCTGGTGGTGGTCCTCACCGTGTCCGGCCGTACCGGCGCTGTGCGCTGCCTGCCGTTCGAGCGTCTGGTGGTGGCCTACACCCTCCTGGCCGTCCTGCTCTACCTCAGCGCCTCCGTGGTGTGGGCGGTGTTCTGCTTCGACAGGAAGTACGGTTCTCCGGAGCGGCCGGCGTGGTGCCCGCGGGGCCGCTGTGCCTGGGACAGCCAGGTGGTGGTGGCGGCGTTTAGCTACGTCAACCTGCTGCTCTACCTGACTGACCTCGCCTACTCTCAGAGGACACACCTCATGCTCACGCACTCACCCCGCGTCTAGAGCCAGACCGCCTGGGAACGGAACGGAATGGAATAGAAAACAATAGAATAGAATGGAACGGAACGGAAGATTGAAACGGAATGTCTGATGACAGAAGAGACTGAAAAGGAATTCTAAGGGACGGAATGAAGGAGAATGGAACTGATATGCAGAGAACAAGAGTTGAACAGAACTCTGTAACAACACACTCCAACGCAACAGGACAGAAATGGAGTATCAACAGAAGCATGTGATCTGCCTTTAGGTGGTCGTGTACGTGTGTGTAGTCTCATTTCAGGGGGCATGAATAAATAGCCAGTGTGGGTTGACTGCAGTGTTGTTCCAGGGTATGGCATGTGCAGCATGTCTGAGTAGTCCCAGCTGAGGGAGCATGCATCAGCAGGCCAACCCCGGACTCTGACACTCTACCCCACAATCTGACCCCTCCTGGGGTCTGTCTGGGGAAATACAAGTGTGTGTGTGTGTGTGTGACTAGCCAGCCACGCCCCAAACAGGCAGCTCTGGCATCTTCTGCTAGATCCCTATGAACCCACACACACCCATCACCCCTGACCCACCCTCCACACACACGCACACACACATTCTCACACATTCTCACAGAGTTAAGAGCTGACTCTTCTTCCAGTTCCAGAGCTCCAGACTACCACCCCCACCATCCTCACCCTCCACCCCCACCCCCCCCCCCCCCCACTCTGACTGGGGTAGATGGGAGGAGAGAGTGGCCTCTCTGGATGCCAGCTGGTTGGAGCTCATTACAGATTCCTGGGTTATTCTGGTATTTCTGGCAGCTCTGGACATTCCCTATCCAACTCTTTCTCTCCCTCTCACACACACGCACACACACACAGATGCACACACACGCAGACGCACACACACAGACACACATACACACGCACACACACCTTCTCAGCCTCTCGCCTGAATACTTTTTATTCACTCTTTGATGGAGGGATGTGGAGGAGTGAACAGTGTGTGTGTGTGTTTGTGTGTGTGTGTGTGTGTGTGTGTGTGTGTGTGTGTGCGTGTGTGTGTGTGTGTGTGTGTGTGTGTGGTCAGGAGAGAAGTTGCACCTGCTATGTGAGCCTGTGGGATTCCATCCTAAAAAGACGTATACTGTCATAAATAGCGCCATCTAGTGTTAAATATAAGAAGGCTTTTTGCTGTTCGTCACGCAGAACACACCAGACTGACCAAACTGTGTGTTTTCTGATTCACTGAATATATTGTAGACCTGAGGGAGTGTTGTATGTGTGTGTGACTACCTCCTACATCATCTACACACACACACACTCTCTCAAACACAGACCCTCTTACACACACACACAAAACACACTCTCTCTCACACACACACACACACTCTCTCAAACACAGACCCTCTCACACACACACACAAAACACACTCTCTCTCACACACACACACACACTTACACACACAAACACCCCCTCTCACACATCTTGTCTCTCACACACACTCCCCCCCTCCACTGTGTCCTGGTCCCAGTGAACAGCTGAGACAAGCGTCCATCACAGCCCTCCGATGTTGACTCTCCTGCTCGCGGCGGCGGAGGTGGACAGATGAGGACTGGCTTCTTGTCAGGATCAATCTGCCGCGGCTCCAGGAAACACATCTGTGACGTCACCCTGCCTGCCGACTGGAAGTCTATATCTGCTCCCTCTCGCAGCACTCGTCATCGGGCGTGAGTGCGTGTGTGTTTGTGTGTGAGAGTGTGTGTGAGAGAGTGATTGTGTGTGTGTGTGTGTGTGAGAGAGAGAGAGAGAGAGAGAGAGAGAGAGAGAGAGAGAGAGAGAGAGAGAGAGAGTGTGTGTTTGTGTGTGTGAGAGTGTGTGTGTGAGAGCGAGAGAGATAGATTGTGTGTGTGTGTGTGTGTGTGTGTGTGTGTGTGTGAGAGAGAGTGTGTGTGTGAGAGAGTATGATAGAGAGAGACTGTGTGTGTGTGAGAGAGAGAGAGAGAGAGAGAGAGAGAGAGAGAGAGAGAGAGAGAGAGAGAGAGAGAGATAAAGAAAAAAGAAAGAAAGAAAGAATACATTAAGCTGTCAGGTTTTGGTTTATCAGAGAATACTGGTCCTTTTCAAGACCGTCACTGAAGTGTAGCGGCGCGTGGGCTGTGTCTAAATTAGCGTGACGGTCAAGAACCACACCAATAACAATTATTGTGCTATTAAGGACTGTCTGAAAACAAATTGTCATTGATGTAAGTAATTAAGGAACCTTTAAAACAGCAACGTAACAATCTGGATGTCAGTTTTACATGACGAAAAGTAGTCATAACACTCAGTCAGTAAACATATCGAGACTGTAGCTCGATCTCTCTCGATATGAGACGAAAAAACTGTTGGTATTCCAGGAGCGTGCAGACAGACCTGTAGACAGCGCGCAAACTCGCTTTCCTAATGCCCGCGGCGCACCAGGCATGCGCATGTTCATTTCATTACTTGCGAGGACACAACCCGGGGGAAGTTGTAACTGTGTTAACGCACAGTTAACGTCTGAATGAAAAGTAGTTTATGGCTGTCACGACCCCGTTGTCCTGTTATTGTATAGTACATTTTAATCTGGCGGCCACCGCGCAATTTCTCTGCGCGTTGAGGGGCAGCGAGGATGGGGTGAGGATGATGTACAGTTCACAGAGTACCTTGTATGCCTCCAGTCCTCCCTTTTCTCCTCCCTATCTGAGCATTTTCTCTTTAATATTCGGCATAGGAGAGACAGATGAACGCCTCGGAGTGGAATTGTCTGTCTGTCAGTGGAATTACCGATGCACTTCTCTCCCTGGCCAGACACTGCAGCCTAATCAGAGCGACACAGATCGGCTTCCACGGTTCGCCTAGGCACCCCCCGCCCTCCCTACACCCCGCTCCCCTCCCTCCCCCCTCCCCCCACAGAAGACTGAGGCATGTACTCTGGGTATTTTTAATAAATCTCTCAAGAAGGTTTTTCTTTTTTCAAAAAGAGAGTGATTTGAGTGTTGTCACGGCCTGGCACACACACACACGGTGATAGATAGCGGTAAGAAGTCAGTCAGTGGCAAATTGACTTGTGTGAGAGAAACAAGCAGAGACAGAACTGAGGATGATAATAACAAAGCAGAAGTTTTTACCGTTAGTTCAAGATTAGGTTTTAACGGACAAAAAAAACAGTTTTAATGGTTTTGCCACACACTCACTTATATTCACAGTTCCTTGGCAAAAATAACATCCATCCAACTGTCACTTTCTGTCTGAAAATGTCCTTCAAGTTCGATCAATTTTTTACCAGGACCATAAAACCCCTGTTTCGAACTTGCGGTGGAGGGTGAGGGCGGTGGGGCCAGGGGGGGTGGGAGTAGAGAGGGGCAGGGGTAGAGGGTAAGGGCGTTGGGTATAGAGGGGGATGGGCGTCTCCACCTTGACAGAATATGTGTGTGTGTGTTTAGGCTACCAGTTATCACCAGGTTCCTGCAGGGGTCTATGTTTCCCAGGGGCCAGGGGGGGCCCTTCCTTGGGGGCCAGCTGACTGGGGTGTCAGGGGCTATCTCAGGGCCCCCTCTAACAGGGCCCCCTCTAACAGGAGAGGAACAGCTGGTCTCTGAGGAACGCAACCCGGTGGTGATGAGGTGTATATATAGATGTGGAGGTTTGCTGGCTATGTAGTAAGCCTCACTAGGGAGGGACAGACAGACAGTGCAAGGATTAGTCTAATTTTGGTAGCTGTCAAATTAAATAGACAAGAACTACCTGGGGAGACAGGAAGTTGACTTCACTTCCTGCGATTTGTTTTGTGAATCGGGCCTGTGTGGAATTGGGAAACCTTACCTGATTTGCAAGTCTGTCACATCAGCCTAATGCCCTCAGATAGGACCAGCGATGTGTTATTCATGTCTTTTTTTTTCTTCTTCTTTTTTTACATTTATGTATTTCTCTAGTGTGACTGAATTTGATTTAATGGTCCCTGTGGTTTCTGTTAATTTCCTTGTGTGTAAATCTTGTAAATAAAATAAATAAAAAGTAAAGCGGTGTGTAATTTACAGAATGACTCATCCTCATTAATTAGTTCACATTCAAATTCATTGTTGGAGGAACTGTCATTTATCTGACAAGACAATGTTTTGCGGATGCAACACTTTTATTCATCAATAGGCTACACTGTGTGTGTGTGTGTGTATGTGTGTTGTTGTGTTTAACTGAGTTGTATTCGAGTTGTTTCATAAAGAACAATTAAGTAATTTGGATTAAACAGATTATTATCTCTATTTGATGAACAGAGACCGCTAACGAACACACAGACTGACACACTTCTGTTCTGACAGTTGTGTGAATGTTCCCAGAATGTTACTTCTCGTGTTGTTGAGAATCTCTTGACTGAGTCGGCGAGTCATGCTGGCTATGAGACATTCCTCTGCTCTGACATTCTGACATGTGGAATGAGCACCAATGGAATTCAACAGTTATGTGCGCGTGTGTGTGTGTCTACCTCCAGGGGTCAGTAAAGAGTCTTTCTGTACATCCAACTGTCAGTCTCGTTGCAGGGATTATGTGATATCTGCCTGTCTGTCTGCCTACATACCGCAATTGTGTCTATCTGAGTTCATGCTAGCTTGTCTGTCATTCAATACACAACTCAACATTCAGCAACTTTTAATGTTGGTACAACTGTCAGGTAACTATTATGTGACTGTGACCATGTTGCTATTAGAAAGGAGGGAACTTTAAATCCATTATGGTCTCATTTGAAAAGAGGGGGCGTTTTTTTGTTGACTGATTCTCCCAAAATAAACATAACCTAGATTTGTGAGGTTGTTACGGTCTCTCTCTCTCTCCCTGTCTGGTAGCGCGCTCAGGTGTGGTGCGTTTCTGTCTGATGACGTGAGCGTGTCCAACAAGGCTCCTCGTTATCCAATCAGAGGAGCTCATCACACTGTATTTAAGTGTCAGTTTGTGTTATGTGGGTTGGTAACTTTGTTTGAGCAAAAAGTGCAAGCTTTCTATATTGAGTTATATTGACTATTGAGTATTGTATAGTGAATATTATTGAGAGAACCGTAAAAGCTTTGTTTGTTACTTGTATTCTGGTCCCACCTAGACGTCTGTGGAGTAGGGCTAGGTAAGACACCCTGGGGTTTACATTCACCCGTAGTTAACTCTGTTAAATACACCAGGTTAGAAGCGGCTGTCACCCTGTGTATTGTAGCAGTGAGGTAAGTTGTAGTTTAGTTGGTGTCAGGCAGGAGTAGAGGGGTAGGGAAGCTTAGGGCCCTTTTGTATTTCTTTGATTTGACAGACCGCTGGCACTGCCCTACTCCTGCCCCTTTGCCGTTTGTTCTCCCTCCCCCATTGTTGTTTTGTGTGTGTGTACTTATTAAAACCGTGTGAACGGCATTTTTGGTTGTGGCAAACACTTTTATTGTCGCTACCCTCCTGCTTCCTTCACCGCTGTGCGGCCTTGGGCAGTTGCGTGCTCCTCATCTCCCGAGCCATTGGCGGGGGCGTAACAGAGGTACAAGTGCATTGGACCAGACCTACATTATCACGCCGAAGGCTCCCCTTTTTACAATAGGGCGTGAGGATCTTCAAAACCCGCCTAAAAGTCATATCTGGATGCTGATTGGTCACGAGGGACGACTGTGTGTCCGCTCATTGGTCCATCCGCACACACGTCCTAATAGGGGGAACACGTGGGCGTTCACTAAAGGGGAAGCCACGTTGACACGAAAAAGTAGTATTTCGTGTCATCCTAAAACCGGGGAAACGGGTCGTGGTTACACCTGTCGCCGCAGGGATTTTTCTAGAAGTCTAAGGCAAGTTAGAGCGCCAATGTGAGACCTGACTTAAGGAGCGCAGTTGCATATTTCATTCTTGTTCCTATGGCAAGAGAAGCTATCTATTGTTAGCTCACTAGCTAAAGAGCAGAGACAATAGACAAAATAGTGTGATACGTTAGCTTGCCAATAATGTAACTTGCTACAAATAGATGTAGCTGACCTTAGCATTAGCCTAGCGATGTCCTGTTTGTCACCCTACTATGCATATTGTTTTAACGTTAATAGACCATATTCTGTGATTTGCAGGGAAACGACCCGCGTCACCTGAAAGATGAGCGTCGGTTTCATTGGAGCTGGCCAGCTGGCTCACGCTCTGGTTAAAGGCTTCGCTGCTGCCGGTAAGAAACCGGTTCACCTTGACCGTTTAAGAGACTCGGTGACATGAGCCACGTCATACCACAGTGACACTGTAATGTCACTCAAGGCAGGATTGTCAGCTAGTCATATCTCGTATGTGTGTTTATGATTGTGTGCGTTTGTTTAAACTTGAGAACTTGGACATGAAGTATGCTCAAACTCTATCTCTCTGTCTCTCACTCTTTCTTCTTGTTGACTTCACTTTCCATGCCCTACATCGTATATCTAACCCTCCCCTTTCCACCTCCCCCCTCTCTTCTCTTCTCCCCCCTCTCTCCTCTCCTCTCCTTCCCCCTCTCACCTCCCCCCTCTCTCCTCCCCCCCCACCCCCCCCCCCCCCACCAGGAGTAATAGCCACCCAGAGGATAACAGCCAGCTCCCCAGACACCGACCTGCCCACTGTCTCTGGTCTCAGGGTAGGTAAACACACCAGGCCAGACCCCGGAGCCGCGTGCGTGTGTGCGTGCGTGCAAGTTCCGAACCGTTGAGAACTTGAGAGTTCTGTCTCCAACCTCCAGTCTCCGCCTCCCTTCTAGAAAATGGGGGTGAACCTGACCACCAGCAACAAGGAGGCGGTGAACAGGAGCGACGTGCTGTTCCTGGCGGTCAAGCCTCACATCATCCCCTTCGTCCTGGACGAGATCGGCCCCGACATCGAGGACCGCCACCTCATCGTGTCCTGCGCCGCCGGCGTCACCATCAGCTCCATAGAGAAGGTCTGCTCTGACTCTGGCCTCTGACTCTGGCCTCTGACTCTGGCCTCTGACTCTGGCCTCTGACTCTGGCCTCTGACTCTGGCCTCTGACTCTGGCCTCTGACTCTGGCCTCTGACTCTGGCCTCTGACTCTGGCTTCTGACTCTACACTGACTCTGGCCTCTGACTCTACACTGACTCTGTCCTCTGACTCTACTCTGCCTCTGTATACTGACTCCACTGCCTTTCCTCTGTTGTACAGAAGCTGCTGCAGTACCGGCCGGCCCCCAAGGTGGTGAGGTGCATGACCAACACCCCTGTGGTGGTGAGGGAGGGGGCCACCGTCTACGCCACCGGGACACACGCCGAGGTGAGGGGAGGGGAGGGAGGGAGGGAAGGAAGGAAGGAAGGAAGGAAAAGGAGTGTAAAAAAGGATTGATAGACAAATGAAAGTGCCAATAACTAATCTGGCTCCTGTTTACCTATCTCCTATCACTCCTCCCCCCCTAGCTGGAGGATGGGAGGCTACTGGAGCAGCTGATGAGCAGCGTGGGGTTCTGTACTGAGGTGGAGGAGGACCTCATCGACGCCGTCACCGGCCTCAGCGGCAGCGGGCCCGCATACGTGAGACACACGGTCACACGCGCACACACACACACGGTCACTCACACACACACACACACACACGCCACACACACACAGGGTCACACACACGTACGCCACACACACACACGGTCACACACACACACAGGGTCACACACACACGGTCACTCACACACACACACACAGGCTCACTAGTGCGTTGAACCACACAAAAAGTGCTATGAGGCATGTTTACTGTTCAATTGACAACCTCCATCATTGCTTAAAGGAAGTGTGTGTGTGTGTGTGTGTGTGTGTTCAGGCCTTCACAGCGCTGGAAGCCCTGGCAGATGGAGGCGTGAAGATGGGGTTGCCAAGGAGACTGGCTGTTCGGCTTGGAGCCCAAGCTCTACTGGTCAGTATTGTAGACACACATATACACGCACACGTTGACTAACACACCAACTAATATATATTTCCTTCCTACTTCCACCCCCCCCCCCCCCCCCCTTCCCCCCCAGGGAGCAGCTAAGATGCTGCTGGACTCGGAGCAGCACCCAGGCCAGCTGAAGGACAACGTGTGCTCTCCAGGGGGCGCCACCATCCACGCGCTGCACTTCCTGGAGAGCGGAGGGTTCCGCTCCCTGCTCATCAACGCCGTGGAGGCCTCCTGCATACGCACGCGGTGAGCACGCTCACACACACACACACACACACACACACAGGTACACATGCACACACAGGTACACACAAACACACACACACACAGGTACACATGCACACACACGTTTGGACACTTAACACACTTCCCATGCTAACCTGCCTCCTCCTTCCCCAACTGCTTTCCAACCCCCTCATCAACCCCACCCCCTCCTCCATCTTCTCCCTCCAACCCTTCCTACCTCCTGCCGCCTTCCCTCCCTTCTCTCCCTCCCTCCCTCCCTCCCTTCTCTCCCTCTCTCCCTCTCTCCCTCTCCCTCCCTCCCTCCTCTCCCTCTCTCCCTCTCCCTCCCTCCTCTCCCTCCCTCCCTCCCTCCCTCCCTCCTCTCTCTCTCTCTCTCTCTCTCTCTCTCTCTCTCTCTCTCTCTCTCTCTCTCTCTCTCTCTCTCTCTCTCTCTCTCTCTCTCTCTCTCTCTCTCTCTCTCTCTCTCTCGCTCTCTCTCGCTCTCTCTCGCTCTCTCTCGCTCTCTCTCGCTCTCTCTCGCTCTCTCTCTCCCTCCCTCTCTCCTCCTCCTCCAGGGAGCTCCAGTTCCTAGCGGACCAGGAGCGCATCTCCCCTGCAGCCATAAAGAAGACCACCCTGAACAAGGTGCTGCAGCAGCCAGGCGTGTCCGTGACCGGCGGCGGGGCCGCCAACGGCAAGCCTGGCCTCAACCTGCTCAACGGCGTGAAGAAGAAGAAGAACTGATGGAGCCCCGGGTTGATCGCATCGCAAGTTTGGACTTAGCGCTGTGTGACTGCATGAGTGGAGACACACACACACACACATCAGGAGTTCAGACTGTGTGTAGACTACTGCCCGTACACACAGAGATTTGCCTTACGTTGACTGGATTTGTTGCCGTCCACACACACACACACTCTCAGACACACACACTTTCCTTTCATCTTTCTATCTTCCTAAACCTTTCTTCTGGAGCTGGTCCCTAGCCCACTCTCTCTTCCCCTCTCTCCCTCTCTCTCTCTCCATCTCCCTCTCCCCCTCCCTCTCTCTCCCCATCTGTCTTTCTCCCCATCTGTCTCTCTCTCTCCCTTCCCCCTCTCCCTCTCTCTTTCTCTCCCATCTCTCTCTGTCTGTCTCCCCCCCATCTTATCTTGGATATCTCTGCTGTATGTTGAGATCAGTGTCTCTCTTATGTGATCATGATAATGGCCGTCATGAGCCATATAAGGGCATACGCTTCCTCAATGTCACCAGATGGTAACCTGGGGCAACGTCATGTTTTGTTGTTTTGTTTGTTCCCAAGTGAAACTCCCCTTTTTAATGACACCAAATCATGAGAACAAACCCTTTAAAAAAAAAAAAAACCTTTTGTGAATTTACATTTTTGTTCTGTGTAATCTGTGACTCAGTGTCAGCAACAGTTTTGTTACTTGATGAGTTAATTTACATATTTCTGTGGTCCATTTTTAGGGATTGTTTTCTTGCAAGTCTGGTGCCTGGCAATGGGGAGCTGTGCTCTTTGTTTACATGCTGACCTTTGACCTTTTGATCCTGTGACCCCAGGAAGTGTTTCCCCCAAGGTCATGCTCTAGGTAAATTCAGGAGTTCCCCCACCTCTCCTGTGCCTGGTTTCTCTCAGGTCTCTCATTGGCAGAGTTTCAGAGCTGCTTCCCGTTCCTCTGGAAACGTCATTGGAGGTGATCCAGTGGGAGGGGCTTGGGATGTCCTTCTCCAATAGGCTTTGAGGATGTCCCCCAGACAGAAACATCTATTTCAACTTCATGTTGTTCCTTAGGTGCTGATAAAAAAGAAACGCAACTTTATATTTAAAGGGTTAATTTGTTAAAGTAAAAGACTGAAATATCATTTATTTTTTGATCAAAGGCTCTGTCCAAGGTGTGTGTGTTTTGTACAATACTTGGTTATGTTCTCGTAGGCCAACTATGTTACATGGGGACTGTGAATGAATAGTTCTGTTACTTCTTCATGTTGTCAGTCAAGCAGTGGAATAGCTTATAACTCAATAAACATGCCAATGAAGTTCAATGTTTACTCCAATATTAGTTTTAGGGAAACTTTTAAAGGTTTACAGGAACCATTATTACCCAAATATGTGCTCACTCTTAGCCTAATCCTGAAAGCGGTTTTCACTTTATTTTATCTCCAACATGTAGTCTGAGCCTACGCTAAGCCGTTTCCCTCCTCTCTGAGACTGGGTCATTAATGATGCGTAACTGGACGACATGTAAACACATCACTGACACTTTGCAGTCGTGCCCTAATTCACGTTAGATCAGAAAGGCCAACGGTCGGACGGTTACGTTTTAAGTGAATTCGAGGACGTCGGCAAAAACGCGTAGCAACGATCAACGTTCTAAAACGGAATGGTGACCATGGAGGAAAGGGCTCATGTGTCACGCCACCTCGCGCCCTCCCGAGGACTCAAAATAGACATTCCTAACGTTGTTTTCCTCCGCTGGAGTTGGAGATGGGATCTCACTGGGTTCAGCGGCAGAAGAAGACACCTGTGCATCTATACTGACGGCCATGACCTGCGCGGGCACAATAGTCAACATTAGTCAGTATTACATCTAGGCATCTACCCTGAGATTCTTGATGGGAAATAATAAATTGTTTATATATAATGCCTTAAGTTTTTTATATATATATATATATTATGTTTTTTACAATGGGCTACATGCGAGTGATTGGTTCAAACATGTCTTATTTTATGTATAAGGCCTGTTCTCGTTGAGAACTCAAGAGTTTACATTTTATTAGGTTTAAGCAGCGACAGTTTGTCCTCAGCTATGTCGCCTGTGTTTTCTCAGGCGAACAATGACTAACAGCCGTGGGATTATCTCATTCATTGCCGTTCAATGTGTCCCTCGATTACATTTTGCGTCTCTAGCTTCACTCGGTGTGCCCCTGCCCGGTTTATTTGGACGCAGGGTGGATTTTCCAGGCCGGTTAAGCGCTCTTGAAGTGTCTCGGTAATCCGTCTTTTATTCCAAAGGTTATTCACCGCTTGCTCCCACTGCTGTCCGTTAAGATAAGTCTCTCCTCGAGAGGATGCTATTTGCCTCTCATTATTTGCTTGTGCCCTCGTGGCTTTGAGCGCATCTCTCCTGCCAAAGTGGCGGCAGTGCATTCGGTTTGTCAATCACCTTGACAACCACGGGTGTAGAGAGGGGAAACTCAGTTCAATGGCAGTTAATCCTGCAACGTCCCCCCACCCCTTCTCTCGCTTTCTGCTTGTGTGTGTGTGTGTGTGTGTGTGTGTGTGTGTGTGTGTGTGTGTGTGTGTGTGTGTGTGTGTGTGTGTGCCTTCCGCAAAAGGTGGACACAAAGTTACTCAGTGACTGATAACTAGTTTAGGCTAGACGACTGTATGGACTAGGCCTAGTGCTAGCTAATAACGACCAAATGAATGTGAATCCGCAACAATTGACTCCCTATTTGATCACCGTGTTTCTAAAGCGCTCCCAGCGGATTGTTTTCATGGCATGTCTAATCTAGGTTTTTGTAGTCTCTAACACCTGCTACTTTGTAGAAGGATGGCATATAAACTATGTTGGACTAGGAAGACTCGAGTAGAGTCGAAGTAGGCCATAGTTTACCCTTGACTTCCTCGTGTTGAACCGAGGCATAGCCTGCCATTTGAAAGAGCAGTAGAATGTCCTGTTGTTGTTGCAGGCTAAATGGATTAACCTACAACCTGTCTAACGTCATCAATCATGGCCCTTTAAATGCGTGTTGCGTGGATCCTTCATGAATGAAACCACGTGATTAAACATCATCTGACGTCTCGCTCCTCGAGCACAAGTGAGGCGAGAGTGGAAGAGGACCAACCAAGAATGCCATTAGAGTATAAACCGGCGGACGCTGACAACACAAGCCCATAAATTACGAATAACGGACCTTTTTACCGGGTTTGTGGACGTGTAGCCTGTTCCAGGCTTTATCTTTCAATTCAGGTGAGTCAAAATGACAAAGTTGTAAAAAGTCAACGAACAAGTTGTATTTACTAGGTACAAATAGGCTAGTGTTTAGCAAGCGATATTGTTTTGCTGAGTTTGCACGGTTTAGCTCGTACGCTTCGCGCGCCCTCCCCGGTGTGTAGCTGTGTGAGTGTGTGCGCTCACAGCTTCGCCTACTTGCTTTTCTGACTGCCTCGCCAGCGACATCATACCGATGGAGCGCGAGACACGCCGTTAAAGGGCTAGCGTCCCAGTGCTGAATCATCACCGTCGTTAGACAGCCAGCCGTAGTCTAGTCTACATGCACAAGCAACTGTGACAGCCATGCCCCACTAACTCGCGACCGACCGGGGGGGCTTTCACGAGCGAGACAAAGGGGAGTTTTGCCTGCGCGTGTTGAGAAGCATTGTCATGCGTAATAAGCCACGCGTTGGTGCCAGTGGGAATATTTTTGAGAACTTGTGAGGTGACAAAGCTTGCAAGGTGGGGAGTTCCCCTTTTCTAGATACTGTTAGACGGTCGGAGTAACGTAATTGTAACGCGCTTTATCACGGAAGAAGCAGACAATTCGAGGACATTGAATCACTAAATACCGATAATACAGTGCCAATTTTCTACAGGAGTGCAATTCGCGGTTTCAACGTTATCGTCAAGGCTGCCCGTAGACTGGCACACCGCTGTCCGAAGGTCCGAGTGCTGAAACGGGGAGCAGACACCGTCACCGACACGGGCAGCTCAACGGCAACGCTGGATAGAAACGAAACCACCGCGAGCGCGGTCAGAGTCACTCTGTCTGTTGCTATTTCAGAGGTAAGAGAGATCACGCGGTCTTAAGTTAAACGTTGAACGTTTTACAGCCTTGAAGGAATTCGACCTTGCCGTTTGGTGACTAACGAAAATTGCTCTATTTTGATTTGAGCTAAGCAAGATGAGAGAAGGCTGAAATGTATGTTGTTACGTTTGCACAATATACATTTTAAACTATAAAACGTCATTTTAGGTTAGCTTACTATTCGGCATACCGGGGTAACAGAGGCTACAATGTAAAAAAAAAAGAAAACTCACAAAATAGGCTTCCGTCGAGGGAAAGCTATTTATTATGTAACATTTTGTATAGTAGTGTCAAACGAAGGCATTGTTATTTTACCAGTCCAAAAAAGGCGGCCAGGCAGAGGTTCCCCCAAAAATATTTTTGTAGCATATCACACAAACCTCCTCGGTCTATTTTTAAACCGTTAATTTCCGTGATATTTCGAGCGACTTTTCATCGTGTAGGCTTCTCTCCCCGCAGAAGAGGTGCTGATTCATCACAACGTTGTGTTTCTCAACGTTCGCGCGAGCAGAGGCATGAGGGGGAGCCATGGCAACATGGCACCGACGGACAAAGGTCTGGCGCGAGCTATAGGGACAGGAACGTTGCGTGCTCCGGGAGGTCTTGCCTCCAGAATTGATGGCTTTGGTATAGAAAGCTCGTGCGAAAAAGGAAAAAAATACTTCACCGGAAAGATATCTGTTTTTAGCAGTCTGAAGACGCAGAGGAACATAATCTGTTGTATTAATCTACAAGAACGTTGGAATTATTTATAAAATTTCGATGGATCTTGGAATGCTGATGCATTTCATGACTTTTTTGATTCACTACAATGTAAATTGGTGAAAACTGTCGACAGTTGCCCAAACCGACCACCTAGACTTGGCAGTCTTTACCGTTAAGAATAAGAATTAGCCTATTTCATTCCTTTGGTATTTCTCTCGGTTAAGGGGAGAGGGAGAGTGACAGTTTGTGTCAGTCTGAGAGCAGGAGGGAGGGGGAGCATGCGAGCCGAAGGAGGAAGAGATCTGGAGAGGAAGTTAGGATCGGAGAAACCTGACATCATGTTTATTTTATTTTTTTCTGTCGTTACAGCCTACTGCTCTCCAACGCCTCTCTCTCTCTCTCTCTCTCTCTCTCTCTCTCTCTCTCTCTCTCTCTCTCTCTCTCTCTCTCTCTCTCTCTCTCTCTCTCTCTCTCTCCCCCTCCCATTATCTCCCACTCTTTTTTTTCATCTCTCTCGCTCTCTCTCTTGTTCTGTTTGTCCCTCTTTCTCATGCCCTTTCCATCAGAGTATTAATAGTACACAGTCAGCTAGTTCCACAGTTT
>NW_026911442.1:7500-15000 GCF_963692335.1 Osmerus eperlanus | reverse complement strand
GGGAGCCCAAACAAAACTTTAAACGGACCCACCGAATTGGGGATCATCAATCCTGGGAAAATAACCACACACACCGCTGCCCCCCGTGCCAACTTGAATTTAGAAACCGTCCCCAGCGAAATCCCACGTTCGGGCGCAAAACTGCACGTTTGGAGCCACATTTTGTCTGAAGCTGGAAACCTGCATTCAAAGCTGGGAAAAGGTGCTCATTGACAGGCATCTCCACTTCGGGACCTCGTAGCACCTTCACCCGGGTGGCGTTGGAAAGGTCTGGGCGAGGGGGACACGGGGAGGTCAGGCTCGCCACGCGCACGCGCTTCCCCGCGAAACGGGAGCCCAAACAAAACTTTAAACGGACCCACCGAATTGGGGATCATCAATCCTGGGAAAATAACCACACACACCGCTGCCCCCCGTGCCAACTTGAATTTAGAAACCGTCCCCAGCGAAATCCCACGTTCGGGCGCAAAACTGCACGTTTGGAGCCACATTTTGTCTGAAGCTGGAAACCTGCATTCAAAGCTGGGAAAAGGTGCTCATTGACAGGCATCTCCACTTCGGGACCTCGTAGCACCTTCACCCGGGTGGCGTTGGAAAGGTCTGGGCGAGGGGAACACGGGGAGGTCAGGCTCGCCACGCGCACGCGCTTCCTCGCGAAACGGGAGCCCAAACAAAACTTTAAACGGACCCACCGAGCTGGGGACGGCTTTTTCCGGGGAGATAACCGCGCACACCGCTGCCCCCCGTCCCAACTTGAATTTAGAAACCGTCCCCAGCGAAATCCCACGTTCGGGCGCAAAACTGCACGTTTGGAGCCACATTTTGTCTGAAGCTGGAAACCTGCATTCAAAGCTGGGAAAAGGTGCTCATTGACAGGCATCTCCACTTCGGACCTCGTAGCACCTTCACCCGGGTGGCGTTGGAAAGGTCTGGGCGAGGGGGACACGGGGAGGTCAGGCTCGCCACGCGCACGCGCTTTCCCCGCGAAACGGGAGCCCAAACAAAACTTTAAACGGACCCACCGAATTGGGGATCATCAATCCTGGGAAAATAACCACACACACCGCTGCCCCCCGTGCCAACTTGAATTTAGAAACCGTCCCCAGCGAAATCCCACGTTCGGGCGCAAAACTGCACGTTTGGAGCCACAATTTTGTCTGAAGCTGAAACCTGCATTCAAAGCTGGGAAAAGGTGCTCATTGACAGGCATCTCCACTTCGGGACCTCGTAGCACCTTCACCCGGGTGGCGTTGGAAAGGTCTGGGCGAGGGGAACACGGGGAGGTCAGGCTCGCCACGCGCACGCGCTTCCTCGCGAAACGGGAGCCCAAACAAAACTTTAAACGGACCCACCGAATTGGGGATCATCAATCCTGGGAAAATAACCACACACACCGCTGCCCCCCGTGCCAACTTGAATTTAGAAACCGTCCCCAGCGAAATCCCACGTTCGGGCGCAAAACTGCACGTTTGGAGCCACATTTTTGTCTGAAGCTGGAAACCTGCATTCAAAGCTGGGAAAAGGTGCTCATTGACAGGCATCTCCACTTCGGGACCTCGTAGCACCTTCACCCGGGTGGCGTTGGAAAGGTCTGGGCGAGGGGAACACGGGGAGGTCAGGCTCGCCACGCGCACGCGCTTCCTCGCGAAACGGGAGCCCAAACAAAACTTTAAACGGACCCACCGAGCTGGGGACGGCTTTTTCCGGGGAGATAACCGCGCACACCGCTGCCCCCCGTCCCCAACTTGAATTTAGAAACCGTCCCCAGCGAAATCCCACGTTCGGGCGCAAAACTGCACGTTTGGAGCCACATTTTGTCTGAAGCTGGAAACCTGCATTCAAAGCTGGGAAAGGTGCTCATTGACAGGCATCTCCACTTCGGGACCTCGTAGCACCTTCACCCGGGTGGCGTTGGAAAGGTCTGGCGAGGGGGACACGGGGAGGTCAGGCTCGCCACGCGCACGCGCTTCCCCCGCGAAACGGGAGCCCAAACAAAACTTTAAACACGGACCCACCGAATTGGGGATCATCAATCCTGGGGAAAATAACCACACACACCGCTGCCCCCCGTGCCAACTTGAATTTAGAAACCGTCCCCAGCGAAATCCCACGTTCGGGCGCAAAACTGCACGTTTGGAGCCACATTTTGTCTGAAGCTGGAAACCTGCATTCAAAGCTGGGAAAAGGTGCTCATTGACAGGCATCTCCACTTCGGGACCTCGTAGCACCTTCACCCGGGTGGCGTTGGAAAGGTCTGGGCGAGGGGGAACACGGGGAGGTCAGGCTCGCCACGCGCACGCGCTTCCTCGCGAAACGGGAGCCCAAACAAAACTTTAAACGGACCCACCGAGCTGGGGACGGCTTTTTCCGGGGAGATAACCGCGCACACCGCTGCCCCCCGTCCCAACTTGAATTTAGAAACCGTCCCCAGCGAAATCCCACGTTCGGGCGCAAAACTGCACGTTTGGAGCCACATTTTGTCTGAAGCTGGAAACCTGCATTCAAAGCTGGAAAAAGGTGCTCATTGACAGGCATCTCCACTTCGGGACCTCGTAGCACCTTCACCCGGGTGGCGTTGGAAAGGTCTGGGCGAGGGGAACACGGGGGAGGTCAGGCTCGCCACGCGCACGCGCTTCCTCGCGAAACGGGAGCCCAAACAAAACTTTAAACGGACCCACCGAATTGGGGATCATCAATCCTGGGAAAATAACCACACACACCGCTGCCCCCCCGTGCCAACTTGAATTTAGAAACCGTCCCCAGCGAAATCCCACGTTCGGGGCGCAAAACTGCACGTTTGGAGCCACATTTTGTCTGAAGCTGGAAACCTGCATTCAAAGCTGGGAAAAGGTGCTCATTGACAGCATCTCCACTTCGGGACCTCGTAGCACCTTCACCCGGGTGGCGTTGGAAAGGTCTGGGCGAGGGGGAACACGGGGAGGTCAGGCTCGCCACGCGCACGCGCTTCCTCGCGAAACGGGAGCCCAAACAAAACTTTAAACGGACCCACCGAGCTGGGGGACGGCTTTTTCCGGGGAGATAACCGCGCACACCGCTGCCCCCCCGTCCCAACTTGAATTTAGAAACCGTCCCCAGCGAAATCCCACGTTCGGGCGCAAAACTGCACGTTTGGAGCCACATTTTGTCTGAAGCTGGAAACCTGCATTCAAAGCTGGGAAAAGGTGCTCATTGACAGGCCATCTCCACTTCGGGACCTCGTAGCACCTTCACCCGGGTGGCGTTGGAAAGGTCTGGCGAGGGGGACACGGGGAGGTCAGGCTCGCCACGCGCACGCGCTTCCCCGCGAAACGGGAGCCCAAACAAAACTTTAAACGGACCCACCGAATTGGGGATCATCAATCCTGGGAAAATAACCACACACCCACACCGCTGCCCCCGTGCCAACTTGAATTTAGAAACCGTCCCCAGCGAAATCCCACGTTCGGGCGCAAAACACTGCACGTTTGGAGCCACATTTTGTCTGAAGCTGGAAACCTGCATTCAAAGCTGGGAAAAGGTGCTCATTGACAGGCATCTCCACTTCGGGACCTCGTAGCACCTTCACCCGGGTGGCGTTGGAAAGGTCTGGGCGAGGGGAAACACGGGGAGGTCCAGGCTCGCCACGCGCACGCGCTTCCTCGCGAAACGGGAGCCCAAACAAAACTTTAAACGGACCCACCGAATTGGGGATCATCAATCCTGGGAAAATAACCACACACACCGCTGCCCCCCGTGCCAACTTGAATTTAGAAACCGTCCCCAGCGAAATCCCACGTTCGGGCGCAAAACTGCACGTTTGGAGCCACATTTTGTCTGAAGCTGGAAACCTGCATTCAAAGCTGGGAAAAGGTGCTCATTGACAGCATCTCCACTTCGGGACCTCGTAGCACCTTCACCCGGGTGGCGTTGGAAAGGTCTGGGCGAGGGGAACACGGGGAGGTCAGGCTCGCCACGCGCACGCGCTTCCTCGCGAAACGGGAGCCCAAACAAAACTTTAAACGGACCCACCGAATTGGGGATCATCAATCCTGGGAAAATAACCACACACACACCGCTGCCCCCCGTGCCAACTTGAATTTAGAAACCGTCCCCAGCGAAATCCCACGTTCGGGCGCAAAACTGCACGTTTGGAGCCACATTTTGTCTGAAGCTGGAAACCTGCATTCAAGCTGGGAAAAGGTGCTCATTGACAGGCATCTCCACTTCGGGACCTCGTAGCACCTTCACCCGGGTGGCGTTGGAAGGTCTGGGCGAGGGGAACACGGGGAGGTCAGGCTCGCCACGCGCACGCGCTTCCTCGCGAAACGGGAGCCCAAACAAAACTTTAAACGGACCCACCGAGCTGGGGACGGCTTTTTCCGGGGAGATAACCGCGCACACCGCTGCCCCCCGTGCCAACTTGAATTTAGAAACCGTCCCCAGCGAAATCCCACGTTCGGGCGCAAAACTGCACGTTTGGAGCCACATTTTGTCTGAAGCTGGAAACCTGCATTCAAAGCTGGGAAAAGGTGCTCATTGACAGGCATCTCCACTTCGGGACCTCGTAGCACCTTCACCCGGGTGGCGTTGGAAAGGTCTGGGCGAGGGGAACACGGGGAGGTCAGGCTCGCCACGCGCACGCGCTTCCTCGCGAAACGGGAGCCCAAACAAAACTTTAAACGGACCCACCGAGCTGGGGACGGCTTTTTCCGGGGAGATAACCGCGCACACCGCTGCCCCCCGTCCCAACTTGAATTTAGAAACCGTCCCCAGCGAAATCCCACGTTCGGGCGCAAAACTGCACGTTTGGAGCCACATTTTGTCTGAAGCTGGAAACCTGCATTCAAAGCTGGGAAAAGGTGCTCATTGACAGGCATCTCCACTTCGGGACCTCGTAGCACCTTCACCCGGGTGGCGTTGGAAAGGTCTGGGCGAGGGGAACACGGGGAGGTCAGGCTCGCCACGCGCACGCGCTTCCTCGCGAAACGGGAGCCCAAACAAAACTTTAAACGGACCCACCGAATTGGGGATCATCAATCCTGGGAAAATAACCACACACACCGCTGCCCCCCGTGCCAACTTGAATTTAGAAACCGTCCCCAGCGAAATCCCACGTTCGGGCGCAAAACTGCACGTTTGGAGCCACATTTTGTCTGAAGCTGGAAACCTGCATTCAAAGCTGGGAAAAGGTGCTCATTGACAGGCATCTCCACTTCGGGACCTCGTAGCACCTTCACCCGGGTGGCGTTGGAAAGGTCTGGGCGAGGGGAACACGGGGAGGTCAGGCTCGCCACGCGCACGCGCTTCCTCGCGAAACGGGAGCCCAAACAAAACTTTAAACGGACCCACCGAGCTGGGGACGGCTTTTTCCGGGGAGATAACCGCGCACACCGCTGCCCCCCGTCCCAACTTGAATTTAGAAACCGTCCCCAGCGAAATCCCACGTTCGGGCGCAAAACTGCACGTTTGGAGCCACATTTTGTCTGAAGCTGGAAACCTGCATTCAAAGCTGGGAAAAGGTGCTCATTGACAGGCATCTCCACTTCGGGACCTCGTAGCACCTTCACCCGGGTGGCGTTGGAAAGGTCTGGGCGAGGGGGACACGGGGAGGTCAGGCTCGCCACGCGCACGCGCTTCCCCGCGAAACGGGAGCCCAAACAAAACTTTAAACGGACCCACCGAATTGGGGATCATCAATCCTGGGAAAATAACCACACACACCGCTGCCCCCCGTGCCAACTTGAATTTAGAAACCGTCCCCAGCGAAATCCCACGTTCGGGCGCAAAACTGCACGTTTGGAGCCACATTTTGTCTGAAGCTGGAAACCTGCATTCAAAGCTGGGAAAAGGTGCTCATTGACAGGCATCTCCACTTCGGGACCTCGTAGCACCTTCACCCGGGTGGCGTTGGAAAGGTCTGGGCGAGGGGAACACGGGGAGGTCAGGCTCGCCACGCGCACGCGCTTCCTCGCGAAACGGGAGCCCAAACAAAACTTTAAACGGACCCACCGAATTGGGGATCATCAATCCTGGGAAAATAACCACACACACCGCTGCCCCCCGTGCCAACTTGAATTTAGAAACCGTCCCCAGCGAAATCCCACGTTCGGGCGCAAAACTGCACGTTTGGAGCCACATTTTGTCTGAAGCTGGAAACCTGCATTCAAAGCTGGGAAAAGGTGCTCATTGACAGGCATCTCCACTTCGGGACCTCGTAGCACCTTCACCCGGGTGGCGTTGGAAAGGTCTGGGCGAGGGGAACACGGGGAGGTCAGGCTCGCCACGCGCACGCGCTTCCTCGCGAAACGGGAGCCCAAACAAAACTTTAAACGGACCCACCGAGCTGGGGACGGCTTTTTCCGGGGAGATAACCGCGCACACCGCTGCCCCCCGTCCCAACTTGAATTTAGAAACCGTCCCCAGCGAAATCCCACGTTCGGGCGCAAAACTGCACGTTTGGAGCCACATTTTGTCTGAAGCTGGAAACCTGCATTCAAAGCTGGGAAAAGGTGCTCATTGACAGGCATCTCCACTTCGGGACCTCGTAGCACCTTCACCCGGGTGGCGTTGGAAAGGTCTGGGCGAGGGGGACACGGGGAGGTCAGGCTCGCCACGCGCACGCGCTTCCCCGCGAAACGGGAGCCCAAACAAAACTTTAAACGGACCCACCGAATTGGGGATCATCAATCCTGGGAAAATAACCACACACACCGCTGCCCCCCGTGCCAACTTGAATTTAGAAACCGTCCCCAGCGAAATCCCACGTTCGGGCGCAAAACTGCACGTTTGGAGCCACATTTTGTCTGAAGCTGGAAACCTGCATTCAAAGCTGGGAAAAGGTGCTCATTGACAGGCATCTCCACTTCGGGACCTCGTAGCACCTTCACCCGGGTGGCGTTGGAAAGGTCTGGGCGAGGGGGACACGGGGAGGTCAGGCTCGCCACGCGCACGCGCTTCCCCGCGAAACGGGAGCCCAAACAAAACTTTAAACGGACCCACCGAATTGGGGATCATCAATCCTGGGAAAATAACCACACACACCGCTGCCCCCCGTGCCAACTTGAATTTAGAAACCGTCCCCAGCGAAATCCCACGTTCGGGCGCAAAACTGCACGTTTGGAGCCACATTTTGTCTGAAGCTGGAAACCTGCATTCAAAGCTGGGAAAAGGTGCTCATTGACAGGCATCTCCACTTCGGGACCTCGTAGCACCTTCACCCGGGTGGCGTTGGAAAGGTCTGGGCGAGGGGAACACGGGGAGGTCAGGCTCGCCACGCGCACGCGCTTCCTCGCGAAACGGGAGCCCAAACAAAACTTTAAACGGACCCACCGAGCTGGGGACGGCTTTTTCCGGGGAGATAACCGCGCACACCGCTGCCCCCCGTCCCAACTTGAATTTAGAAACCGTCCCCAGCGAAATCCCACGTTCGGGCGCAAAACTGCACGTTTGGAGCCACATTTTGTCTGAAGCTGGAAACCTGCATTCAAAGCTGGGAAAAGGTGCTCATTGACAGGCATCTCC
>NW_026911441.1:0-11993 GCF_963692335.1 Osmerus eperlanus | reverse complement strand
GGGTTAGTCCAGCCAGGGTTAGGGTTAGTCCAGCCAGCAGACAGACATGGTCCAGCCAGCCAGCCATGGAAGGAAGGTCAGAGACCCGGCAGTGTACGGTGAGTTACTGCAGTCACGTCTTGGTAACGGTGAGGGTCTTATACAGCTTACTGCACCGCAGAGGGTGAAGGATGAAGCTGTGCTATATGACACAGTCAGTGCATGTATGGCGGCCATGGTTTATGAGGGTGACTGCGCCGGACTCTGAGAGAGATACCGTTACACTCTGAGAGACTTTCTCACCTACAGAGCTGGCCGGGCTGGGAGCATTCAGGCAGACAGGAAATTTTGTCTAACAAAATAAATAATCCTTTGCACAGTCCATCAAGCACTGAGGCAATCTTCTGCAGAGTTTGGGAGAGAGGAGAGAGATAAAGAGAGAAAGAGAGAGAGAGAAAGAGAGGAGAGAGATAAAGTGAGAGAAAAAGAGAGGGAAAGAAAGAGAAAGTTAGAGAGAGTGGGGGAGGGAGGGAAAGAGATATATATATACTGAATAAAGAGAGAATGAGAGAGTCAGACAGAGAGAGAGAAGAGCTGTCTTTCATCTGTGGTTGTGAGGAAGGTCTCTTCTGAAGGAAGGGTGTGTCGTGGCTCTCAGATGTGAGATGACAGAGGACAGCATCTCTTGTCTGCTTCCTGGTCTGATCGAGGAGCACAGCCAGGAAGGGGGCCCGTGGGATATCGTCCAATCAAAGAGCCCAAGTGCCCCCCCCTCCCTCCCCATCGTAAAACACCCTGCGTGTCACTCTAGTGTATGTTACCTCGGGGCGCTGGTATTAATTAGACAAGGTCACACAGGCCTCTTGTCATTAGCAGACATGTAAACATTGTTACTTTGTCATTTTAATGTTCCTCTACAAACACGGAGGAGAGAGGAGGAGAGAGGAGGAGGAGAGAGGAGGAGGAGAGAGGAGGAGGAGAGAGGAGGAGGAGAGAGGAGGAGGAGGAGAGAGGAGGCCGGTGGTTCCAGGTACACTGAGATGAAAGTGACGAGTGCTCAGTGAAGTTCAGCGCTCAGATATGTCTCCTTCTGATGTGTGTGTGTGTACAGTGTGTGTGTGTGTGTGTGTGTGTGTGGGGGGGGGGGGCATCCCTGCTGTGTGTGAGCTACAATACCAGGACTACAGCCACTGCTTAAACCATAGTTTTTGGTACACAATTAGATCTTTACTGCCATTCAATACACAAGGAAAAAGTAGTGTTGATGCCTGATTGTTTTTTCTACAGGTACACTCTTGCACTGTTGTGGGGAGTTTCATGTTGTTCAATTGTAACTTGTTTAACTGCATGCTCTTATGGTTCTTCCCTTTGGCACTTATTTGGTTTTCCACAATGTGTGCTTCATGTTTTGGCTGCTCGCAATGTTTGGGGCTATCTCGTTGTTATGATCAGTGACCTATGCTCTTTTGTTAAGCTCTCTCTTGGAAGTCGCTTTGGATAAAAGCGTCTGCTAAATGCATAAATGTAATGTAAATGTAATACACGGCTGGCAGAGTTTTGCTGTGCGGTTCAGCTAGACCTCCTGCAGGGCATGAACTCTCAGCTGGAACACAGGCCAGGGATAGCACAGCCTGCCTGCCTGCCTGTCTGCCCGTCTGTCTGTCTGTCTGTCTGTCTTCCTGTCTGACTGTCTGTCTGCCTGTCTTCCTGTCTGCCTGTCTGTCTGCCTGTCTGTCTGTCTGTCTGCCTGTCTGCCTGTCTTCCTGTCTGCCTGTCTGTCTGTCTGCCTGCCGGTCTGCCTGTCTGACTGACTGTCTGCCTGCCTGCCTGCCTGTCTGTCTGTCTGTCTGCCGGTCTGCCTGTCTGACTGCCTGCCTGCCTGCCTGTCCGCCTGTCTGCCTGCCTCTCTGTCTGCCTGTCTGTCTGCCTGCCTGTCTGCCTGCCTGGTGGTCCCTGTGTGAAGGGTAAGGACCTGAGGGCTGATGAGTTCACCCCCCCCCCCCCCCCTCCACAAACACACACACCCTAGAGTGTACAGGATCTGCAGAGGAGAGAGCAGCTGATCAGGCCTGAAGGCTTTACTCTGACACAGTGGCATAGCCTGGAGACACACACATACAATCTCACACACACACACACACACACACACACACACACACACACACACACACAGAGCTGCTCCAGTAGAGGGCTGTGATGGTGAGAGTGGATCAGTATGGATCAGTACTCATCAGTCCCCACAGCCCTGTCCTTTAATGAGAGGTCTGCTCCAGTGTGTGTGTGTGAGTGTGAACACACACTCTATTTATACACACACCACCAAGCTGTGTGTGTCTGGGAAAACGAGACACACTTTGCGTGTGTACGTGGTTAAAAAAAAATTGTGTGCAGGCATGTATGTATGTGAGGGAGGGGGAGGGAGGGGGGATGTGGGTCTGCTGTGTTTCACACCTCCACCGCCCCCCCTCCACCGCCCCCCTCCACCGTCCCCCCTCCACCGCCCCCCCTCCACAGCCCCCCCTCCACCGCCTCCCATCCACCGCCCCCCCTCCACAGCCCCCCCTCCACCGCCCCCCCTCCACAGACGGTCTTTAGCAGCTCTGTGACCTTGACCAGGAGCATGTTTATGCACGCCTGCAAACACAACACAAACACCCTCAAACAACCATCACTGGAATGAACGAGTCTTGATCCGGTAAACAAGACAATCTGCAGAGAGCAGGAGGAGAGGAGAGGGGGAGAGGAGAGAGGCAGGAGGAGAGGAGAGGGGGAGAGGAGAGAGAGAGGCAGGAGGAGAGGAGAGGGGGAGAGGAGAGAGAGGCAGGAGGAGAGGAGAGGGGGAGAGGAGAGAGAGAGTCAGGAGGAGAGCAGAGGGGGAGAGGAGAGAGAGGCAGGAGGAGAGGAGAGAGGGAGAGGAGAGAGAGAGGCAGGAGGAGAGGAGAGGGGGAGAGGAGAGAGAGGCAGGAGGAGAGGAGAGGGGGAGAGGAGAGAGAGGCAGGAGGAGAGGAGAGGGGGAGAGGAGAGAGAGAGGCAGAAGGAGAGGAGAGGGGGAGAGGAGAGGAGAGAGAGAGGCAGGAGGAGAGGAGAGGGGGAGAGGGGAGGGGGGGTAGGAGGAGAGGGGGAGAGGAGAGAGAGAGGCAGGAGGAGAGGAGGAGAGGAGAGAGAGAGCAGGAGGACAGGGGGAGAGGAGAGGGGGAGAGGAGAGCGGGGGGGCGCGGGTGTGTGGTTTAGTGGCTCTTCTCCTCTGGTGAGGGAGGGGGCGGTGTAGAGAAGGATCTGTCCTGCCTGGTAGCATGGAGACCCACTCACCCCCACCCCCACCCCCACCCCCCCACTCCCCACCCCCCACTCCCCACTACCCACCCCCACCCCCCACCCTGAACCACCCATGCTCCATCTCATTTGTGTGGTAATGACTTTAACCCCTGACCCCTGGATGTAGAACCCTGTATTTGTAACCATTTGTGTGTGTATCCGTGTGTGTGTTCCCTGGTGTTTGTCACTCCATGGGTAAGGCCTTTTTACAGACACACACACACACACATGGTCGCTTATCTTGATTTATAGCTTTCCAAATGTCACTTTCTGTCAAATAAAGATGATGGAGTGAGCCATGCGCTCTGAGGAGCCGATGGAGTGTGTGTGTGTGTGTGTGTGTAAGAGAGAGTCGTCGGTAGAGGGGAGGGCTGGTGGAGGGGGGGGGGCTGTGTGTATGAGTGGGAGTGTCTGAGTGTGTGTGTGTGTAAGGGGACATCAACTACATGTGTTCTGGGAAACTATCAACAAGACAAACGTGTGTGTTGATGTACATGTGTGTGTGTGTCGATGTGTGTGTGTGTGTGTGAAATTGCACATACATAACTAAAGCTGTGCTCATGTTAGAGGTGTTAACCTTGATACCAGCAGCAGGTCTCAGTCAAGAACCACAGCTCATTACAGGACATCTTCCCACCTGCACAGCAGGCGTCTGGGGAGCCCCCCCCTCCTGCCCCCCCTGCCCCCCCTGCTCTCAGGCTTAACTCTGCTGCTTCAGAACCAGCTCCACTCCCTCCACCAAAGTCAATTCTTAACCTCCCAAGCAAGCGAGATTACTGCAAATCCCTGTGAGCTGTGAGGAGCCAGCCAGTGTTGGACTGCAAGGTCAGGGACGGAGGGCTGACGGAGGACTGACAGAGGCGCTGGGGGCTGGAGGAGGGCTGGTGGCTGGAGGAGGGCTGGGGGCTGGAGGAGGGCTGGAGGAGGGCTGGGGGCTGGAGGAGGACTGGAAGAGGGCTGGGGGCTGGAGGAGGGCTGGAGGAGGGCTGGAGGAGGGCTGGGGGCTGGAGGAGGTCTGGGGGCTGGAGGAGGGCTGGGGGCTGGAGGAGGGCTGGGGGCTGGAGGAGGTCTGGGAGAGGGCTGGGGGCTGGAGGAGGGCTGGGGGCTGGAGGAGGAGCAGCTTGGGTGGTGAGGCGAGATAGTGGTGGAGGGGCGGGGAGTCCAGGGGGATTAACTGGGATTGAACAGTGGACTCTCTGGTGACCCTGTTGTCCCTGGTCACCTCAGAGAGACCAAGGAAGACAGAGCACCTGCTGCTGTTCTCCTCACAGTGACTCCCAACAGCTGCCTGTCTGCCTGTCTGTCTGTCTGCCTGTCTGCCTGTCTGTCTGCCTGTCTACCTGTCTGTCTGCCTGTCTCTCAGTGACCTCTGAGACTTCCCTCCCTCTCTCCCTCTCTCCCTCTCTCCCTCTCTCCCCTCCCTCCCTCCCTCCCTCCCCACGTGTGTACAGCAGAAGGAGAAGAGAAAAAATCCCTCTCTCTTTGATTTTAATAGAAACTGCCTTCAGAGATCTCGGAGCGGAAGGAAACTTGATCGATACTTTGCCCGGGGATGTGTGCTTATAACAGGAGCTTTGCAGGACAGATTAGAAGTCTGAATTAACCCGTCAGAGGAGAGGAGAGAGGCGCCGGTAAACTGTGGGCCAATCAGCAGCCGCCAGCTCATTAGCCTTAACGCCAGCCTCCTTCCTGGATGTGTTCTCCTCCTCCTGCTCCTCCTCTCCACCAGGTGATAAATAAGTATGACCCCAGGGTGGGGGGCACATGCCCCCCCTCCCCCCCTCCCCCCCCTGCCCCCTCCCCCCTGCCCCCCGAGCTGCATGTAGCAGGCTGCAGTGCCTCTCCACAGATGAAGCAGCAGCGTACATGGAGGAAGACGGCTTAAAGTCCCTCCCTCGCTCTAACACGTCTGAGCACGGCAGCGTTTAGACGCAGGCTGAAAAGGAGTAAGCTATTTATGCTTTCAACAGCCCCGCTTCAGATCCCCACACACGTCACACACACACACACACCACACACTCCTCTGCTCCTCTGGAGAAAGTTTGTTGTGTTTCTCTGTGTGTGTGTGTGCGTGTTTGAGTGTGCGTATGTATATGCATGTGTGTGTATGTGGGTCTGTGTGTGAGTGTAACAGGTGAACAGGTAGGTGAGTGTGTGTGTGTTCCAGGTGAACAGCGTCTCCAGGACACTGGGACTCACCAGGGAACTGGTAGCTGTAGCTTGGGGTGAATCCAGTGTACCCACGTCCATAGGTCGCCACGATGTTCGGGTAACCTTGACAACGAAACAGGAAGAGAACAGCGTCACCTTCTGAGACACAAACATACACACACTACAGAACCAGCACCAGAAACACACCCCCTCATTTCCCCACATCCCATCATCCAACAGAATGTGGGAAATGACAGCGAGGTGTGTTCAGTCGGCGCTGTGAGAACTCAGCCTGTGTGGAGGTTAGATGGCCGCTAACGAGCCGGCCTGCCCCACCTCGAGTGATGGAGGCTGGGTAACTGAGGCGTGGCGAGGAGGAAACAGATCTGGGTGATGTGGGCGTGTGATGTGGCATACACACAAGCAAATCACAATAACATATTTGTGAATAAATACACAGCGTTGGAATCAGTGTGGACCATTTGGGGATTCATCAACCATCTGTCGTGTGTATGTGTGTGCGTATGTGTGCGTGTGTGTGCGTGCGCGTATGTGTGTGTGTGCGTGTTTGCATTGCTGACGCGGTGAGTTTTATTGATGACGGAGAGCTAGTTATTACTGGCCTGTTTATTTCCTGGTATTTTTCACTGCTGTGAGGTGCTTTGGAAGGGAAACATGCAATATGTCACCTAGAGAAAGGTACCAGTCGAACACACCAGGAGTCACTGGAAAGTAGGACAGATCTCAGTACACACACACTCACACTACACACACTCACACTACACACACTCACACTACACACACTACACACACACCACATATACACACACTCACACTACACACAATCACACACACCACATATACACACACTCACACTACACACACTCACACTACACACACTACACACACACCACATATACACACACTCACACTACACACACTCACACTACACACACACTCACACTACACACACTCACACTACACACACACCACATATACACACACTCACACTACACAAACACCACATATACACACACACTCACACTACACACTCACACTACACACACACTCACACTACACACACACCACATATACACACACTCACACTACACACACACTCACACTACACACACACCACATATACACACACTCACACCACACACACCCAGCCGGGCAGGGAGCTATGCAGTGAGAGTCAGGGTCTTGATACGTCCAGAGCAAAGTTAAGAATGTGGGATTTATAGTTCCCATGCTGTTGGCCCGTGTGTTCCAACCCCAAGAACACACGTTAATGATCTGGACAGCTTTCAACAGCAGCAGCTGTGAGACATATTGAGAAGGAGAGAGTGCTGGGCAGAGAGGCAGGAGAGGGCTAGGATGTGAGGCAGTGAGGCAGGAGAAGGCTGGGCAGAGAGGCAGTGAGGCAGGAGAGGGCTGGGCAGAGAGGAAGGAGAGTGCTGGGCAGAGAGGAAGGAGAGGGCTAGGATGTGAGGCAGTGAGGCAGGAGAGGGCTGGGCTGTGAGGCAGGAGAGGGCTGGGCAGAGAGGAAAGAGAGGGCTAGGATGTGAGGCAGTGAGGCAGGAGAGTGCTGGGCAGAGAGGAAAGAGAGGGCTAGGATGTGAGGCAGTGAGGCAGGAGAGGGCTGGGCAGTGAGGCAGGAGAGGGCTAGGCTGTGAGGCAGTGAGGCAGGAGAGGGCTGGGCAGAGAGGAAAGAGAGGGCTAGGATGTGAGGCAGTGAAACAGGAGAGTGCTGGGCAGAGAGGCAGAAAGACTCATCTAAGAGTGAGAGTGTGTGTGGGAGAGCGAGTGAGGTTCATCATTAGATCAGATCAGTTTTAACATCATAAACATTCAGCACCTTTTAATTCAGGGGCATTTCACAGGCACTATCAGTCGCCATAGCGCTGTCTCCAGCCTTCGGTTGTCTGTCCAACACAGAACAGAACAACGACAGCACATACCAGTCCATCTCCAAGCACACAGCCCGTCTCTAGGTTATCACAGGTTACTGCCGTCTGATTGGCAGGAGTCTGGTCCCCTGTGATTGGCTGGGTGGTTTATCTCCCCCGGCAGACAGAACAACACCTCGGGGAGTCGTCCACCTAGCGACCCGTGGTTCCAAACGATCCACGGTTCTTAACGACGCGTTTTCATGTGTGGCCCGGTGATGTGGGGGCTGGCAGGAGCCTCGTTCTCAGAGGAAACTCACACCTGGGTCATAAATATCCCACAAGCCTTTGCTGCCCATGACTAAGTTCAATCTAATCTTGATTGAACGAGAGGATTGGGTCTGGGAGGGTGGGGGGGGGCAGGGATAGGAACAGGCCAGATCCAGGACAGATGGACGAGGAGAGGCTCTGATTGGCGGATGAGAAACCTCATCCCTCCGACACTTCCTCCACAGTGAGGTGTGAGCGTGTGTGTTTACGACACAGGTGGGAATGAAGTGTCACTGTCACGGGCAGCAAGTCCTTCCTGCAGCACACGTCCCTGTCTGACCAGGAAGAGCTAAAGCACTGAGGAGGAGGAGGAGGAGGAGGAGGAGGAGGAGGAGGAGGAGGAGGAGGAGGAGGAGGAGGAGGAGGGAGGAGGACGAGGAGGGAGGAGGAGGGAGGAGGAGGAGGAAGGAGGGGGGAGGAGGGAGGAGGAGGAGGAGGGGGAGGAGGGAGGAGGGAGGAGGGAGGAGGAGGGGGAAGGAGGAAGAGGGAGGAGGAGGAGGAGGGGGAAGGAGGAAGAGGGAGGAGGGAGGAGGCAGGAGGAGGGAGGAGGAGGGGGAAGGAGGAGGAGGGAGGAGGGAGGAGGAGGGGGAAGGAGGGAGGTGTCTATTTGTATGGAGGAGTGTGTATCTGCCCAGGGCTTGGCAGGGCCGTGGCAGGTGTGTGTGTGTGTGTGTAGGGGGTCCCAGCAGAGCGGGAGCAGGCCCAGGGTGAGGCCGGGGTCACCAGCTGGTATTTAAAGGGCACGGCAGAAACTCTGTCTGGGGCGATGTGTTGACTGTGGGGCCCCCACCTCCTCTGGAGGAACACTGCCAGGGGCATATAGAGTAGCTATGTAACCCACACACACACAGCAGGACACACACCTTCTAAACGGGTGTGTGTGTGTGAGTGAGAGTGAGAGAAAGAGAGAGAGAGAGAGAGAGAGAGAGAGAGAGAGAGAGAGAGAGAGAGAGAGAGAGAGACAGAGAGAGAGAGAGAAGTGGTAACCAGTCTGAGAATCCTACACCACACAGTGAAGTGAGGAGGTGAGAGGAAAGTGTAGGAGACAAAAGAGGAGGAGGAGGAGAGGAGGAGGAGGAGGAGAAGAGGTGGAGGAGGAGAGGATAGAAGGAGTGGTGGTGGAGAGGATAGAAGGATAGGTGGAGGAGGAGAGGATAGAAGGAGAGGTGGAGGAGGAGAGGATAGAAGGAGAGGTGGAGGAGGAGGGATAGAAGGAGAGGAGGAGGAGGAGGAGAGGTGAAGGAGGAGAGGATAGAAGGAGAGGAGGAGGAGGAGAGGAGGAGGAAAGGAGGAGGAGAGGAGGAGAGGTGGAGGAGGAGAGGAGGAGGAGGAGAGGTGGAGGAGGAGAGGATAGAAGAGAGGAGGAGGAGGAGAGGATAGAAGGAGAGGTGGAGGAGGAGAGGAGGAGGAGGAGAAGAGCAGACCTCATTACTCCTCTGTGTAGCGGGGCTGAACCCAGCATCTCCACCTCCATCTGGTAATAAAGAATGCAGAAGGCCAGGTCTGCATCCTAGCCTTCCTATTTGCGTTATTAATATGCATGCTAATGTACCTATTTTATGGCTCAACAGTTCTGATTCACTTTAAAATCAATTATCCCTCTGGTACACCCTTACTCCAGCCTGGCTCAAATGTGTATTAATTTCAGCAAACATACATCGAACACAACACAATAAAGATAAATGCTCGATTAGATGCAGTAAACAAAGGAACTAGGGGCGGAACTTAATGAGATTTGGCGTCTAAGAATCTTACAGTTTTAAACAATGAGCCAGAGGATTTTTTTTCATTTTCTTCAGTCTTTTCTCTCCACAAAAGACCGCTTCGCTGTCCTGCGTTTTCCAATTTCATTAGATAAGAGTGTCTCCAAATAAGTTGGCAGTTAATATTCTCCCATGAGCACTTGAGCAGCTCTGCCTTGCTGCTCCCTGAGGACAGGAGCGCTCCCCTCCACACCGACCCACTGATCCGTAAGAAGTTCTGAAAAGTTCACTGCGCTTGTTAAATAGTTCAAACAGAAGAGATGAGGGCTGGAAACGACTTAGACAGAAGCACTTCTCAAAGCTGCTCCAGAACTCCATACTTTACAGCAATCTGTGTCAGGGACAGGGTGAACCCCCCTAGAGTCATACTGACCAACAGGGGGGGGTGATAGAATCATCCTGGACCAGCGAGAGAGAGAGAGTGAGAGAGAGAGAGAGAGAGTGACAGAGAAACAGAGAGAGTGTGAGAGAGAGACAGAGGGATAGAGAGAGAGTGATAGAGAGAGAGATATAGAGAGAGTGATAGAGAGAGAGGGATAGAGAGAGAGAGATAGGTATAGAGAGAGAGAGAGAGAGAGTGATAGAGAGAGAGATTGAGAGAGTGACAGAGAGAGTGTGAGAGAGAGAGACAGAGGGATAGAGAGATATAGAGAGAGTGATAGAGAGAGAGGGATAGAGAGAGAGAGATAGGTATAGAGAGAGAGAGTGATAGAGAGAGAGATTGAGAGAGAGTGACAGAGAGACAGAGTGTGAGAGAGAGAGACAGAGGGATAGAGAGAGATAGGTATAGAGAGAGAGAGTGATAGAGAGAGAGAGACAGGGATAGAGAGATAGAGATAGAGAGAAAGAGAGGGATAGAGAGAGAGGGATAGAGAGAGAGAGAGGGATAGAGAGAGAGAGAGAGAGAGAGAGAGAGAGAGAGAGAGAGAGAGAGAGAGAGAGAGAGGGATAGAGATGTGAGACCAGCTGGGTCTTGCAGCTGAAGCGTTTCTGTAACCCTCGTGTTCCCGTCATTATCCACTGAGGGGGTCACCCTGACGGAGACATGAATCCACAATATGACATTACCCCAATTTTCCTCTTCATTTAGCCTGCTAATGTGGAGCCGTGCTCCTGCCCCGCTCCTGCCCCGCTCCTGCCCCGCTCCTGCCCCGCTCCTGCCCCGCTCCTGCCCCGCTCCTGATGGCTGGGCCCTCCAGGAGAGGCACACTGTGGCCCGACACATCTGGCCTGGGGCCTGTGTGTGTGTGAGTGTGTGTGTGGGCTGGAGTGTGTGTGTGGGCTGGAGTGTGTGTGAGTGTGTGTGTGGGCTGGAGTGTGTGTGTGGGCTGGAGTGTGTGTGTGTGTGTGTGTGTGGGCTGGAGTGTGTGTGTGAGTGTGTGTGTGGGCTGGAGTGTGTGTGGGCTGGAGTGTGTGTGTGGGCTGGAGTGTGTGTGTGTGTGTGTGTGTGGGCTGGAGTGTGTGTGTGAGTGTGTGTGTGGGCTGGAGTGTGTGTGTGGGCTGGAGTGTGTGTGTGTGTGTGTGTGTGGGCTGGAGTGTGTGTGTGGGCTGGAGTGTGTGTGTGTGTGTGTGTGTGTGGGCTGGAGTGTGTGTGTGAGTGTGTGTGTGGGCTGGAGTGTGTGTGTGGGCTGGAGTGTGTGTGTGTGTGTGTGTGTGGGCTGGAGTGTGTGTGTGGGCTGGAGTGTGTGTGTGTGTGTGTGTGTGGGCTGGAGTGTGTGTGTGGGCTGGAGTGTGTGTGTGGGCTGGAGTGTGTGTGTGAGTGTGTGTGTGAGTGTGTTTGTGGGCTGGAGTGTGTGTGTGAGTGTGTGTGGGCTGGAGTGTGTGTGTGAGTGTGTGTGTGAGTGTGTGTGTGGGCTGGAGTGTGTGTGTGAGTGTGTGTGTGAGTGTGTTTGTGGGCTGGAGTGTGTGTGTGAGTGTGTGTGTGGCTGGAGTGTGTGTGTGGGCTGGAGTGTGTGTGAGTGTGTGTGTGGGCTGGAGTGTGTGTGTGGGCTGGAGTGTGTGTGTGTGTGTGTGTGTGGGCTGGAGTGTGTGTGTGAGTGTGTGTGTGGGCTGGAGTGTGTGTGTGGGCTGGAGTGTGTGTGTGGGCTGGAGTGTGTGTGTGTGTGTGTGTGTGGGCTGGAGTGTGTGTGTGAGTGTGTGTGTGGGCTGGAGTGTGTGTGTGGGCTGGAGTGTGTGTGTGTGTGTGTGTGTGGGCTGGAGTGTGTGTGTGGGCTGGAGTGTGTGTGTGTGTGTGTGTGTGTGGGCTGGAGTGTGTGTGTGAGTGTGTGTGTGGGCTGGAGTGTGTGTGTGGGCTGGAGTGTGTGTGTGTGTGTGTGTGTGGGCTGGAGTGTGTGTGTGGGCTGGAGTGTGTGTGTGTGTGTGTGTGTGGGCTGGAGTGTGTGTGTGGGCTGGAGTGTGTGTGTGGGCTGGAGTGTGTGTGTGAGTGTGTGTGTGAGTGTGTTTGTGGGCTGGAGTGTGTGTGTGAGTGTGTGTGGGCTGGAGTGTGTGTGTGAGTGTGTGTGTGAGTGTGTGTGTGGGCTGGAGTGTGTGTGTGAGTGTGTGTGTGAGTGTGTTTGTGGGCTGGAGT
>NW_026911440.1:0-19796 GCF_963692335.1 Osmerus eperlanus | reverse complement strand
ACATGGGAAAATATATACTTCACAAGTTACCCCAGCCGTATTGTAAAATGTATAATTCACCAGAACTGTCCTAACTACAGGTTACAGTGAATGTTGTCGCTGATGAGACGCCATCAGCCCGATTTACACACAACAGCTAGATGGATAAAGCAGTTTTATAATGAGACGTGTGTCAACGTTTTCAAACTGGCAAAGATTGAAAATCTCTCCTTTTTCCTTTCTCCTCCTCTCTTCCCCTCTCTCCTCTCCACTCCTCATCTCTCCTCACCTCCTCACTCCTCTCCTCACCTCCTCTCTCTCTCTTCCCCTCTCTCCTCTCCTATTCTCTCCACTCCTCACTTCTCCACTCCTCTCTTATTCTCTCCAGTCCTCACCTCTCGTCTCCTCACCTCCTCACTCCTCTCTCTCTCTCTCTCTCTCTCTCCTCTCCTCTCTTCACCTCTCCTTTCTTCTCCCTTCCTCTCCATGTGTGTCTCCAGACTTTCCTGATGACAGTAATATAGCTATCTGTTTCTCTGCAGTAGCATGGCTTGTAGCACCAGCACATCTTGCGCTGTCATCAATGCCACTGTTCATTAGGACACTTGCCCTGTGCACACACACACACACACACGTACACAAGCACACACACACACAGACGGTCACGCACACACATGTGCAAATTCTCACACACACACACACACACACACACACACACACATACAGACTTAAGGATTAGTATTTAAGAACTGCAGCCATAGCAACTGGAATTCCATCTTGTACAATTTTTTCCGGAAAACTCTTCTCAGCTGTCCCAGAATTGCACCTTGGCATGGTGTTTGGATTCATGCTTCCTCTTAGAAGGAAGTGAAATCAAAACTTGAAGGTATTTTCCAGTCGTTGACAAATTAGCAGAGTTAGAGAGTGAGGCCCAGACCTCATCAGATTAAACAGATCATATTCTATCCATGAATCACAAACACATAAAATCAAGCTCAAACCAGACTGGGTCAATTCTTCCCATATCGAACCATAAAGGGTTTAACAGTCACACAGAGGTAAACATCAAGATCCAACTCAATTCTTTAGGACGAAACCTTCAAACCAAAAAAAATTCAGGCTGTGTCCTGGTAACGTCTGAGAACTACAACTCCCATAAGGTCAATCTCCAGGTTCTTCTGAACCCTGGCTCCCTTCTGTCTCCATCTCGTTGTGTTGGTGATTTGTTAGTTTGTTAGTTCATTAGTTTATTAGTAATTAGTTGAATTCCACATTGAAGGGTCTCAAAGAAGATGACAGAGGGTCCAGCTCAGACTGGATCCTCACACAGCTTAGCCATTAGAGCACTTGGACGGGGGTGTGTGTGTGTCTGTGTGTGTGTGCCTGTGTGTTTTTGAGGTATTTGCCATCATCGGCAAAAAAAACACAAAATATGTGCTCACACATGCGATGACACAAATTCACATACACTCTCACCCAAGTGTACAAACACACACACGGATTCAAGGAATCTCTCAAATGAGGATAAGACTACATACCTTATATCACTTGAGAACAAATATTTAAGAGCAGTCCCCCATCCCTTAAATACCTCTGGGGATGCTGGGACACTAAGCCAATTTATCTACAAGTTTAGTTTGTTTTAAGAAAACAGCCATACAGTCGTCAGCTGTATATCTGTGCACACGCACACACACACACACACACACACACACAGACACACACAGGCCAGGACAGGATGAGCCCGGCTCATGAATTCTAGCGACGAGGAGCACTGGCATACTTAAGATTCATTCAGCCTTCCTCGACACGTGTTTGGCAACTGAAGTCGCAAAGGGGATCACTTGGGTCAAATGGGATCCAAAGCAACATACTGACTGGGATTTGAACCTGCAGACTCTCAATATGCAGTCAAATGTTCTACCGCTGACCTAAGCCCATCATGGAGGAAAGCTGCTGATGTAACTGCGACCAGACCAGACATCACACAACCTGCCTTTCTCTGAGTACAAGACTGGTATGTCATATATAGTCTATACACGTCCTATTCAACCTACACAGCTACATGTAACCTGGTACATTCCATCAATATTTAGTTTAAAACCTACAGTATGTATATTTCAACATGTGGTTTCACAATTGGTTTTGAATACAGTTTTAACACAGTAGAAGACCTTGAAAACCCCTCCTCCCCTCCCCTCCTGTCCTCTCCTCTGCCCTCTCCACACCATCCCTCTCCTCTCCCTTTCTAGAACAATCCCTGTATTGTCCTGTGTGTCTGTGGGGTTAGTGGATTTTATACAAATGATTGCTGACTGAGCAGGAACCTTCACAGTGGAGAAAGAGTGTTCAGGTCAGGGAGAGAGAGAGAGGAGGGAAGAGAGAGGGAGGGATGGATGGAGAGGAATATAAGAAAGACAGAGAGAGAGAAGAGACAAAGGGATTAAAAGAGAGAGGGGGAGAGAAAGGAGAATAGATGAAGAGACGAGCGAGGGAGGAGGGGGAGGAAGAAAGAGAGAGAGAGGGGGAAAAGAGAGGGAGAGACAGAAAGAGGAAGAGAGAGAGGGAGGAGAGGCAGAGAGAGATATTGAGGAAGAGGTAGGTAGAGAGTCTGACAAGGGATGAGTTCCAAATGGTTGATGTTCGAATGATAGAATAAACATCCAGGGGAGTGATCCAGAGGGCTGACTGTGGTTAACCGGTCATGGTCTCCTGACAACAGATTAGATCCTCTACTTCACCATCCGCCTCCATCCATCCCTCCATCACATCACACCCCCCCCCCCAACCTCCGTCTCTGCGGCCCTCCATCCTTCATCTGTCCACACCCCCTGCTCGGTTTATTGATAGAGGAGCACTGTTCGGCGGACATAAGGTTACCGATTGTATGAGATTGCAATCCTGGTAAATGAATAGAATGTTGCAACGGCAACCACAGCACTAAGCCTTGCCATGGCGATGACAGGATGGAGGGGGGATAGGAAAGAGAAAAGGAGGGAAGGGAAGGATGGAGAGGGGAAGATGGGGGGGGGAAAAGGGAGGGAGGGAGGGGGAATTGGAACGAGAGGGGTGGGGAGAGAAGGATGGAGAGAGGCTGTAAAGGAAAGTAAGATGGGGGGGAAGGAAGGAGAGAGAGGTAGACCTCAGGCAGCAGGAGGCATTCCCTCTGTGCCACTGTCATGGGGAAGACAAGACAGGAGAGGAGGAGGGGAGGAGAGGTGATGAAGGGGGTGAGAAGAGGAGGAGGAGGGGAGAGGTGGGGAAGGAGGAAGTAGAGGAGGGGGGGCATGAGGGGCTTGGCATGGAGGGTTGGAGAGTTAGGAGGGGGGGAGGGGGGGCAGACAGCGACAGTGTAGCTGGCCGCAGGAGGACTCCCTGAGGACTGGAGGGATGTCTGGGGGACAGGAACCTGAGAGGAAAGCTTCTCCCCCCCCCCCTCCCCCTCCCCCACAGCCTCCAGTCTGACTGGTAAAACAACAGTTCTGGCTCCATCTTCTACTCCCCTACTGGACACAGTTCCTCGCCCTTCCCCCATCTCTGTTTTCCCCTCCTCCACTCTCTACTTTCTGCTTTTCCACTGTCTTCCTGTAAATACAGTCTTGTCTCTCCTCTCTACCTCCCTCTGTTCGTACCCCTGCTGTATCAGAGACCTTCCTCTCCTCCTCCCTCTCCTCCTCCCTCTCCTCCCTCCCTCCCTCCCTCCCTCCCTCCCTCCCTCCCTCCCTCCCTCCCTCCCTCCCTCCCTCCCTCCCTCCCTCCCTCCCTGGGTGGAGCCAGTATAGTGGGGTCAGTAGAGCGGAGGCAGTAGAAAGTCAGTAGAGTGATCATAAAGAGTGAAGGCAGAGAGCCTGGGTGGCAGAGTGCGGCAGGGCATGGGGCCTCCGTGGCTGGCGCCTGTAATCGTACCTTGCCATTCATCAGCCAGAGATATTAATAATAGCAGCACATCTGGAAACACTTTACTGTCCCTCACTGGCCCCTCCCTGCCAGGCCAGGTTGTTGCTGCTGTCCAGCCTGGGGACCCCTACCTCCCCTACCCACCCCACCTAGCCCCTACCCACCCCACCTACCTCCCCTACCCACCCCACCTACCTCCCCTACCCACCCCACCTAGCCCCTACCCACCCCACCTAGCCCCTACCCACCCCACCTACCTCCCCTACCCACCCCACCTAGCCCCTACCCACCCCACCTACCTCCCCTACCCACCCCACCTACCTCCCCTACCCACCCCACCTAGCCCCTACCCACCCCACCTACCTCCCCTACCCACCCCACCTACCTCCCCTACCCACCCCACCTAGCCCCTACCCACCCCACCTACCTCCCCTACCCACCCCACCTACCTCCCCTACCCACCCCACCCACCTAGCCCCTACCCACCCCACCTAGCCCCTACCCACCCCACCTACCTCCCCTACCCACCCCACCTAGCCCCTACCCACCCCACCTACCTCCCCTACCCACCCCACCTAGCCCCTACCCACCTACCTCCCCTACCTCCCCTACCCACCCCACCTACCTCCCCTACCCACCCCACCTAGCCCCTACCCACCCCACCTACCTCCACTACCTCCCCTACCCACCCCACCTACCTCCCCTACCCACCCCACCTACCTCCCCTACCCACCCCACCTAGCCCCTACCCACCCCACCTACCTCCCCTACCCACCCCACCTAGCCCCTACCCACCCCACCTACCTCCCCTACCTCCCCTACCCACCCCACCTACCTCCCCTACCCACCCCACCTACCTCCCCTACCCACCCCACCTAGCCCCTACCCACCCCACCTACCTCCCCTACCCACCCCACCTAGCCCCTACCCACCCCACCTAGCCCCTACCCACCCCACCTACCTCCCCTACCCACCCCACCTAGCCCCTACCCACCCCACCTAGCCCCTACCCACCCCACCTACCTCCCCTACCCACCCCACCTACCTCCCCTACCCACCCCACCTAGCCCCTACCCACCCCACCTACCTCCCCTACCTCCCCTACCCACCCCACCTACCTCCCCTACCCACCCCACCTAGCCCCTACCCACCCCACCTACCTCCACTACCTCCCCTACCCACCCCACCTACCTCCCCTACCCACCCCACCTACCTCCCCTACCCACCCCACCTAGCCCCTACCCACCCCACCTACCTCCCCTACCCACCCCACCTAGCCCCTACACACCCCACCTACCTCCCCTACCTCCCCTACCCACCCCACCTACCTCCCCTACCCACCCCACCTAGCCCCTACCCACCCCACCTACCTCCCCTACCCACCCCACCTAGCCCCTACCCACCCCACCTAGCCCCTACCCACCCCACCTACCTCCACTACCTCCCCTACCCACCCCACCTACCTCCCCTACCCACCCCACCTACCTCCCCTACCCACCCCACCTAGCCCCTACCCACCCCACCTACCTCCCCTACCCACCCCACCTAGCCCCTACACACCCCACCTACCTCCCCTACCTCCCCTACCCACCCCACCTACCTCCCCTACCCACCCCACCTAGCCCCTACCCACCCCACCTACCTCCCCTACCCACCCCACCTAGCCCCTACCCACCCCACCTACCTCCCCTACCCACCCCACCTAGCCCCTACCCACCCCACCTACCTCCCCTACCCACCCCACCTAGCCCCTACCCACCCCACCTACCTCCCCTACCCACCCCACCTAGCCCCTACCCACCCCACCTACCTCCCCTACCCACCCCACCAACCTCCCCTACCCACCCCACCTAGCCCCTACCCACCCCACCTACCTCCCCTATCCACCCCACCTACCTCCCCTACCCACCCCACCTAGCCCCTACCCACCCCACCTACCTCCCCTACCTCCCCTACCCACCCCACCTACCTCCCCTACCCACCCCACCTAGCCCCTACCCACCCCACCTACCTCCCCTACCCACCCCACCTAGCCCCTACCCACCCCACCTACCTCCCCTACCCACCCCACCTAGCCCCTACCCACCCCACCTAGCCCCTACCCACCCCACCTACCTCCCCTACCCACCCCACCTAGCCCCTACCCACCCCACCTACCTCCCCTACCCACCCCACCTAGCCCCTACCCACCCCACCTACCTCCCCTACCCACCCCACCTAGCCCCTACCCACCCCACCTACCTCCCCTACCCACCCCACCTACCTCCCCTACCCACCCCACCTAGCCCCTACCCACCCCACCTACCTCCCCTATCCACCCCACCTACCTCCCCTACCCACCCCACCTACCCCCAACCTCCCCTACCCACCACACCTACCCCCTACATCCACCCCACCTACCCCCTACCTCCCCTAGCCACCCCACCTACCCCCTACCCACCCCACCTACCCCCAACCTCCCCTACCCACCACACCTACCCCCTACATCCACCCCACCTACCCCTTTTTACTCCCCGATTTCCTCTTCCCTCCCCATCTTTTTCTTTCTTTCTTCCCCCCCCCCCCTCTCTCTCTCTCTCTGAGTCCTGGCTCCTCTCATCATGGAAGCACATCAGGTGCTGTGATGTTCAGTGAGTGATGAAAAAGAGGAGACGAGGCCTAGTCCGCTTCAGGTGAACCAGCTAGCACATGACATCGCATGTGACATCACACCTGCATGACATCACGCATGACATCACACATAACGCCACCAGGTTCCTGATTCCTGGAAAGATGCGGGCCATTCTCTGGACACTTTGGGAGGGCGAGTGTTGTGTGTGTATGTGTGTATATGGTGGGGGGGCACATGGATCAGATACATGTGCAGACACACATACACAAGAACTCCAGGTAGGCTGTGTTGGTGTAGCACAGCTGTGAAGCGAAATAAGCAGAGCTGGTGTGATGGACGACTCAGCAGTCCATCACTGCTGCCAGGCATGGTAATGAAGCATGAGGGAGGGTGTCGAGAGATGGAGAGATGGAAGATGGAGAGGGAGAGAGAGGGGGAGGGAGAGAGGGAAGGGGGGGGAGGGGGAGAGGGGCTTGAAGGGATCTAGACAAGGGCAGATACATGGAGTCTTCTCTCAAGAGCTAAAGGGAGGGAGGGATGAAGAGGGGAGAGGAAAAGAAAGAGTAGTGCAGGAGGAGAAGAGGGAGGAGGAGAGGGAGGAGGAGAGGGATGAAGAGGGAGGAGGAGAGGGAGGAGGAGAGGGACGAGAGGAGGGAGGAGAGGGAGGAGGGGGAGGAGGAGAGGGAGGAGAGGAGGGAGGAGAGGGAGGAGAGGGAGGAGGAAAGGGAGGAGAGGGAGGAGGAGAGGGAGGAGAGGGAGGAGAGGGAGGAGGTGAGGGAGGATAGGGAGGAGAGGGAGGAGGAGGAGGAGAGGGAGGAGAGGAGGGAGGAGAGGAGGAGGGAGGAGAGGGAGGAGGAGAGGGAGGAGGAGAGGGAGGGAGTGAGGAGAAGAGGGAGGGGTGAGATAGGTAAGTGTGTATAGCTATGACACAGGAGTATGTGTTCATGTGTGTGGATTGTGTATGTGTGGGTATGTTAATATGTGTGTGTGTGTTTGATTTGTGTGTGTGTGTGCCCCCACCCACCCCCAAGTACTCAGCTTCTCTCAGCCTCTTATTCACACATCATAAATCAGTAGAACCCGTCCTTATGTGAGTCCATCTCTCTCTCTCCTCACTCTCTCTTCTCTCTCACCCATAGTCTCCATCGCTCTTTCCAATTTCTCTACCTCCTCCCTCTCTCTTCTTCTTCCCTCCATATTGCTTTCGTTGTACTTGAGATGGGATTCATTGCAGACACAGAACACATTTTCTGTGTGGATATACAGGCTTGATAGCCATCAGGTGATCTGCTATATCTATCATAAGCCTGGGACATTCTCCAGTCTCTCATTTAGTGTTTTGCGCTCATGATAATAGCCTGACCTGGCAGTAGCAGGACCTGTCATAGGGGATGTTGATGTCTGTGGTGGTAAATTTGAGATGAGGTGCCCTAAGTGCTTTTCTGCGGTTGTTGGTGAACCCAAGAGAGAACAGTCCAGCTGTTCATCTGGTCTCCCTCGGTGGGAGGTACCTCTCAGGCCCCATCGTGGAAAAAAAGAGCTGGGAGGGTTTTTTCTCTGTGGTAAATAAGGTCTTTTAGAGCGCCATCGGCACTACAGTGTGGTTGTGTGTGAGTTTGGTAGAGACTGCTGTGACATCATGACTGTTGACCCACCAGCAGATGACTGATGCACCGGTTTTTGCTCTCCTCCTTCTCCTCTGCCTCCTTCTCCTGCTCAAATTCCTCCATCCCCAACTCCTCCTTCTCCTCCTCTCATGTTTCAGGCACCAGCTCTGCTTCTCCATCATCACTCTGTACTCTTCATCGTCCTTGCTCGCTGCTGCTCTCGCTCTCTCTCTCACTCACCATCACTCTCACTTTCTCTCCCTTCATCTTGTTCTCTCTCTCTCTCTTTCGTGTACTCTCTCCTTCGTTCTCTCTCTCCTTTCCTCAGGGGTGTGTGTACTTTAATGAAGCAAGTGTTTCTGAGCGTAGTGGGAGAGGTGTGTATGTGTGTGTGTGTGTGTGTAGGGGGGCTGTCTGCAAGGTACACAGCAGACCTCTGTCACCTACTGGACCACCAGAGAGGGGAGGACAGCTGGCAGGGAGACAGGAGACAAGTAGTCAAGGAGACATGAGACAGGGAGACAAGTAGCCCCAGCCCTCTTTAATGAACCCAGGCATGTAAAGCTAAACAGAACCGTTCAGTGTGAACACGTCCTCTAGACTTTCCCAGGGCCGGCAGTCAGGACAACACTGCCAAGCGCAAATTTTACTCATCATTAAAATAAATAATTGCACTATCATCCCTGTATTATCGTTGTTTACACTTTACAGGTCCCACAAACCTGCAGACACTAGCCCCGTGCTCAGTAAACACTAATCTGTTAAGTAATTTTCTTCTGAGGAGAAGCCCGAGGGCATTGCGTCCTGGACTGAAATAGCGCTTTTCTTGTTTTCTAAAGGTACACTGCTGCTGGCTTAGGGTTTGACAGTTTAGTTTGTTTAGTTTTTTGTCTTGAGGTGTTGAATATTGACATGACTCTCAGGCCAGACCAGGCCAGGAGTTTGGGTGTAGACTTGCCTCTGGGAAAATGTTGCCCTGCTGTTTGTAGTTTATATTTGACACTTAACATTATTTAAGATAAAAACACTAAAGTCATCCAAAACCTCTATTCTTATACACATAGTGGCCATGTATGGAGTGTGCAGTCAGTTTGGTGAGTTTGCATTGAGCTGAAGTGACACATCCACAAACGGACTTAAATCCTTTTAGTCTCAATCTAAGTAGACAGTCTAAACAAGAAATACAATTGGAACCATTTAAGTGTAGTTGGAATTCGTTTATTCAATTTGTCCATTTCTAAACCTGGAAAAACAAAACAAAAATCGCAATTTGATTGCTGATTTAATGACTCTGAGAGTACCTGCACGTCTCCTGTCTGCTGGTGCACACATACACACACACACACACACACATAGACACACACACGCAGACACAAACCCACACATCACACACAGAGACACACACGCAGACACACAGACACACACAGAGACACACACACACGCAGACACAAACCCACACATCACACACACAGACACACACAGAGACACACACACACACACGCAGACACGAACCCACACATCACACACACAGACAGATCTCAGAGCGATTACTGCAACCAGGAGCTCCTAGATGATGGAGCAGCCATGGAAAAAATGCTAAACAAACCAAATTACATAGCTCTGTCGTGCCAGGGTAAACAAAGTGGTGGAGGGGTCCACCCCCCCAAACCCCCATCACTCTTTCTCTCCCTCTGTCTCCCCCCATCTCTACTTCTCTCTTGTTCTTGTCTCTTTCTCTGTCTTCTTCTCTCCATTTCCCCTCTCTCTGTGTGTCTCCATCCCTCTCTCTCTCTCTCTCTCTCTCTCTCTCTCTCTCTCTCTCTCTCTCTCGTGTCTCCATCCCTCTCTCTCTCCTTCCCTCCCTCTCTCCTGTTTGTGTGTATTCAGCTTGCTGGCAGTGTGGGCCCCCATTAGAGTTGGGTGTGAAAGTGGAATTGAGGTGGAGGGATAGAGTGTGAGAGGTGGGGAAGGGAGGGGGGGGGGGGTTCAGTGTGTGTTTGTTGCCACTTCTCTTTAATTGTAACCACACAAAGTTTCCATGAATGGGCCTGCCTGGAAGCCGCCTGCAGAGTACCCCGCAGCTGACTAGTACTGTCTCCAGCGGACTAGTGCAGTACTGTCTTGAGCTGACTAATGTGACTAACTACTACCCAACTACCTAAATCTCATCACTAACCTGCCTGCTAGCTGAAAACTGTCACCAGCCAACGATTGGTATCTCTAGCTAACTAGTACAGCTAGATAACTGGTACTATCTTCAGCTAGCTACTGTCTCCAGTTACCTAGAATCCCAGAAGTAAACGGCCTGCTGTTGGTTCACACTCTGAGGGGCCGTCTGTGGCAGCCATGATTCTCCAGATTCTTCCAGATCGTTGTCTACTGGTGTTTAGGGTGCCTGGCAGGAGAGCTCTGGTCTCCGTCACTAAATGAGAAAGCAGCAGGGAGGACCAGGCAGGCGAGGGCCCCAGACCTAGTCATTTTAAACGTTTATCCCCTGAGCACTCCTACTCTAACTGCCTCTGCAGCTCTCTCAAGGACCAGACCCTGAAAAAGATCATTAGCTTGGTTGTTTTACTAGCAGAGGAAATTGACTCTGGTCTAGTTTAAGAATGGGAGAAAAAAATAAATAAATAATATATCCTCACTTAAGCAGGCGTCTGTCTGAACGAAGCATCCTGTATTTTTCAAGGTGAACGATTCACTACCTGAAGGTTTTCTCCTGATAAAACAGTAGGGATCTGACAAAGGAGATGAAGAACAAAAACAACAGAAGGTGAAATGAGCCTGGAATCGCGTCCTTCCATGTAATGAGAGCCACATTTCGATTGTAGCCCCACAGCCCACAAACGCAATCATCACTGCAGAGGACGTGGGATTCGAAGGCTGCCACTGTGTGTAAATATGCTCTAATCAGTCTAAGGCTGACTGTGTCTCCTGTCGAAAGTGACTCTGGGATCTTCTGTAGTAGAGCTGAATTTGGGACTATTCTGTTCAGGTGAGCAGGAGCACATATCTATCAAGTGTTCTCAGACAAATGAACCATGCTACCATAAGTGTGTACACTGTGAAAACGGGTGCTGCAACAACAACAAAAATACTTAGATGAGAAACTGACAGAACATCACACACACACTGCTAAAACTTAGTTCTCAATTTGCAAATAAAGTAGTTTCATATTGCAAATATTACATTTTAAACTGTAGCCCGTCTCAACACACACACTCTATCCACACACCTACAGTAGACTACAAAATCACACACACACACACACACACACACACACACACACACACACACACACACACACACACACACACACACCACCTGGTGAATGAGCTCTGAATTGAAACAGCAGTGCATCTGTCAAGAGCGCGTGAGTGATGCTTTATGATACGTGCTGGTCAGATGAAAAATAGAGAGTTGACATTTTCCAGACTTTTCACCATCGTGTGACCGTAAACTAAATGAGACGTGTGCCGAGTCGCTCGAGTGAATTAGCTCATTGAAAATGAACACTGACGCATTTATCTGCGAAGGATGGCTTGAAGCTGATGTAGCCGCAGGTAAGTTCTTCCATCAAATTATTCTCAAAGAATGATTCTCTGAACATTTGAGCTGAAACAGTTTTGCTAAATTGTGATACTTTCCATGGCTGCAACTGCCTACTGCTCGGCCCCGTATTTGTTTATTTGGGAGTTATTTTGGCCTCAGTTTTATTGAGAGGTAAGCTACCGCCTGGCACGGCATGGCAGCACACTGAAATATTGTCCTTGTCCGACAGACACAAACAGAGTAAACTCTTAATTAGGAAAATAAACTGATGTTTGTGGACAGTCTTTCTTCATTAAAACTCACCGTATTTTACTTGCAAGATTAATGGTGCCTGTCATCGAATTTGACGGCTAAGGGCAATTAGCCTAATGATTGAACTAAATCTATTTTCCATAGCCATGTGTGTACAATTGATTGTAATCAATATAAAAATTAATAAATGTGTTAAAAGTGTCATTCAATATAGGCTGTATTTTGTATGTACAAGACGATCATTATTTTCATGAGGGAAATCGATTGTCATCATGGTGTCTTTGAGAGGGTATGAAGTCGGTTGAACCGACAGAGGGCGAACGGAATACAAAGTGACAGAACACTTCTTTCCTCCCCTCCTCTCCCCCTCCAGGGAGAAGGAGGTGTTGGGAATCTCCTAACAAACACACATTCAGATGAGCGTGTGCATTACATCACAACCCGCGAGCATATAATGGACACACGGGGCAGGTTACCCTCTCAGCGTTCAACGAATCGTTAACGGAACATCATGCCTCTACCCAGCGCGAGAGCTTTGACAAGTGAACATATGAAGCTGGTAACGCACGCAGTGGCGCACGAGACGCATAGTTGCTGATGCCGCTGAACTAACGGTCACATACAAGAAAGATTAGGTGTTGCTGGTACTTATCCGCTTTTAATATCGGAGGGAGAATAACAGTAGGCTATCCAGTTTTGACAAATAATTCTGCAGTCGGACGAAAACAACATTTTTTTTATCTTTCAATTTACCGGGGTGGCACTTCAAGAAGAGGGCTATACAGCCTCTCCAAGTCGAACTAAACTGGAGACGGTTTGCCTTCTGCGCCCGCCACGCGAGAACGCACCACACCGTCTCATCGGTGGAACAGTCTCGATTATCATAAGATAAAAAAATTGTGCGTAAACCGACATGGATCAGTCTCTGCAGTTTGTGACTCTCTACCTGCTGGTGTTGTCCCTAGGGTTGATGGTGGAGGACGGCGTCTGTCAGCACTACTACCTCCTCCGTCCGATCCCCAGCGACACCCTGCCGCTTGTGGAACTAAAAGAGGACCCAGACCCCGTCTTCGACCCAAGAGAAAGGGACCTTAACGAGACCGAGCTCAAAGCTGTGTTGGGGGAGTTCGACGCCAGGTTTCTGTCTGTCACGCCACCGGAGGACAAGTACACCGGGAACGAAGATCTGGATGACGTCGAGGTTGAGTTAAAGCCCGGCGGAGCAATGCCAAAAGAAATCAAAGCGATGGATTTTGACATTCAGTTTGGCAAAAAGCAAAAGCCGAGTAAGAAACTCAAACGGAGGCTGCAGCAGTGGCTGTGGTCTTATTCGTTCTGTCCGGTAAGATACACCTGGACCGACCTCGGGAACAGATTCTGGCCCCGGTACGTTCGTGCGGGCAGTTGCCTTAGCAAAAGATCGTGTTCGGTACCGGAGGGTATGGTCTGCAAACCGGCGAACTCAACTCATCTCACGGTACTGAGATGGCGATGTATCCACAGGCGGGGGGTGCTGAAATGTTCCTGGATACCTGTCCAATACCCCATCATAACAGAGTGCAAATGTTCCTGCTCGAACTGAAATTAAACGACTGCCTTTCCCCAGAATAAATTATGATCATCATTTGTGATTTTATATTTTTTTTGTATACACTACCGAGTGTAGGAATGTATTGTTTGTATATCAGGCGCCTTTCAATTATAACTTCTTGTACAAAGTCAGTATTACATGTAACCAGAGTCAACTATATTTGTGGAAAAAAATGGTTAGCCTATTAGGCATATCGTTTTTGTTCGTATTTATGGAGACGGCGCGTGGCACCGTTAAAGACTGGTTTCTATCTATCGACCTCAGATTAAATATGGATTATTGTATTTTCAACGGTTTATCATGTAAATTAAGAGACCTGCTATTTATTCTTTGTATTCATATAATAAACTGTCACTGAAATGATTCATACTAGATGTACAGCGTTTTGTGGGCTCTTTTATCCATGGCAACCTCTCAAAAACTCGTTGGTCCTTAGCGCCTTTACACAGCTCTTCACAGCAGTGTGGTGGATCCCTAATCTGTATAGGCTATAATCTCACTTTTTGGAAACATTTTCCAACCCTTTTTAAAAAAATACTTAACTTTCACAGAGAAGGTGCACAGTTACCTTTTCTAATTATGTATTTACAAAATCCTGTTAATACCCGGTGGTGCCTGCAGCGGAGAAGTTAAGTGACCGGCTGGAATTGCATTGACCAAGGATTGGTGCTCATGCGTACTGGTCTATTGGTGACGCGTGGGAGATTAGCGCACGTTCACACTCTTGGAGATCGAGTTGCCAATAGTCAATATCTTTATCGAGACTTGTCTTATATTCTTAAAATGTTTAAATTACCCATCAACTCTCATCAACAAAACTCATAGAATTTCCTAAAAACTGTCGGTTTTAAACCATTTTGGCAGGTTTATTTACTGTAACCAGAAGCTAAGCAATAAGAAAACCATCCCTAGTATCATTGTGTAGGCTATACTGTTATCCACATGTGAAATGTAAATCTTATGATAGAAATGCCATCTACTCTTATCACCATGTCATGTAATGGCAGCTACTTTTATCCATATGTTGTATCTATCGTGATGGCTACTCTTGTCCACGTGTTTAATGATCACAGTAATAACTCCTCTTATCCACAAGGACAGAATACCAGTGACCACTTCTGCTATTATCACCCTATCATCACCCTATCACTGTAAAACCATCTGCTTTTCATCACCACACTCAAGATCACACACGTGCACACACACACAGCACACACACCTTTACGCACACTCTGCTTGCTGTCTCTACAAGCCTATAACAACTCTCGCTGTAGATAAAGGGCCTGTGATTCATGACAGACGCCGCTGACAGGCCTATCACTTCACTTTCATCTCCTCTGCCCTCCTCTCCATTTGTAGCACAGCAGGAGATGGCTAGCTGCAGACAAGCCCAGTAGAAGCTAGCATGCCAGCTGCAGACAAGCCCAGTAGAAGCTAGCATGCTAGCTGCAGACAAGCCCAGTAGAAGCTAGCATGCTAGCTGCAGACAAGCCCAGTAGAAGCTAGCTTGCTAGCTGCAGACAAGCCCAGTAGAAGCTAGCTTACTAGCTGCATACAAGTCCAGTAGAAGCTAGCATGCTAGCTGCAGACAGGGATAGCAGGGGTTGGCATGCTTAGGGAGCGTGGAGAGAAGCCACCTGAAATATCTTACCTAAGGTATACCGTGTAGTCTCATCACACAGACTAGACCACTGCTTGCACAAAGTTGTCAGTTAGTTTGCAGTGTCTGTGGATAGCCCCAAGGACCTCTCATAGTCATACTCTGCAATACAGACAGACCTTACGTATAAGCTGGTGTTTTCATCCATTCTGCCCAACATCTTCACATTTACGACGGAACAAAAACTGTGCGTTTAACTCCTACTTTCCGAGTCAAAGTGATGGTTTAATACGATCCAACATCTTTTCCAGGACAGCCCAGACACTATAATCCTCTTGTCATTTTAAATACCCTGCAATGACATTTTACATTCGATTCATTCAGCAGATGATTTTTTTTCCCAAAGAAACAGACAAACACGGGAGAAGGTCAAGGATCCGAGCGTACAGAAGATTACGCGTAAAGCTAGAGAGAGTTGTGTCTGGGGTGTGGTTGCTTGGCGATGTCGCTGGTATCAAACCATTCCTCGGTCTCTGACGAATACACTTCTGATCCTTACTGCTTTACTTTCAAAACGCTTTGTATAAAAAAACGTCTGCACGCCGATGCAGGAGAGAGGATGCCGGGTGACACCGAGAGAGTGGTGGTGAATACATGAACGTGTGAAAGACTGACTTATTTTTCCCTTTCTCTCTGTAGATGTTTGCCTCCCTTTCAACATTCCACTTTCTATCTTTCCTCCATCTTTTCTTTTCCTTCTCTCTCTTTCTCATCTCATCCTACGTGTGTAGTATGTCCTTCCGTGTGTGTGTGTGTGTTTGCATTAGGTGTGTGTTCGACTGCTCCAGACTGGTATCAGAGGGAGATGGATGTGTGTGTGTGTGACCTCAGGTAACATGATTATGGAACACACACCAGTAAAACAAGAGGGGAGAGGCTCCCTGGTGCCCTGCAGTCTGCCCACTGGGCAGGGCTCTCCAGAGGGGAGGGGGTGGAGAGAGACAGGGGGAGAGTGGACAGAGGGGGATGTTGGGGGAGAGAGGTAGAGTGGAGGAGGAGGTTGGGGGGTGGGTCGGAAAAGAGAGTGGTGGAGTGTTTGGACAATTTATATAAAAAAAACAAGCAAATGCTTCTGTTATCCAGGAGTTAAGTTGTATCTAAGTTTATACTGGAATGCTGAAGACAGTCAAACTGTGTGTGTGTGTGTGCGTGTATGAGTGTGTGTGTGTGGAGTACTAGGTGTTGACAGGAGGGTTGGTGCCTGTTAATACCAGCCCACAGGACGCATAACTGCCAATACCTCTTGCAGTCCTCTCTCTTTCCCTCGTTCTCACTCTCTCCATATCTCCCTCCCCCTTTCTCTCTCTCTCTCTCTCCACACATACACACACACACACACACACACATTCACTCAGTGGGGTGCACATTAGAAGACTGGGCTCTGCTGTGTGTAGAGTCTTCCAGTCCGAGTCTGTGCCCAACTCCCTAAAGCTTGTAGCCACTAGCAATCCATAAACCTAACGATCTCTGTAGCTTCAGGTTCATATGACTACTGTGATTTTCTTTCCTTTCTTTCACTCTTTCTCTTTATTTTGTCTTTTACTGCTTCTTTCTCTCCATCTTTCTATTTCTTTCTTTCTTTCTTTCTTTGCTTCCTTCATTTCAATTTCCCATATTGGTCCTTACTTAATCAACACTCTTTTCTCCACAATTGAGACAGATACCATGTCCAGCTCCTTACATTTGCCTACATGTTTCAGATAGCTCATCTGATCAAATAGGACAATGCTCTGTAACCGTGCCAACAGCAATAGAGTTTTATTATATACAGGCACCTCTTAATCTTGCCTGATGCATATAGACTATTTACAACCGTTTCCACTTTGCAGCCCACTTGCATATCTCAAGCATTTTAGCGCCCCCCAGTACAACACATCCGTTCACTTAATTCACGTTTATCACATGTTTAACAACACCTTGGAAGGCAAACGGTTCGCTTTCACGGTAAAATGTATATGAGCGATCAAAGAAGACAAAATGTCCATCAGCGCCACAGTACGCACACATTGTAAAGAGAGGTAACACATATGACCGTGTTAACATTAACGACTAGCAAGCATGCTGAGTACATTATAATGTAGCAAAAGATTAGCTAGCTAGCCTAGCTAATGTTACTGCTCAAATCCGTTAGCAACTGTGTGTCTAGATAAACCTTACTTTGTAATTGTTGATGGAGCTAGAAACGTACAATTTGAACCCCTTTTCCTTTTGCTTGAAGGGCAGAAACATAGAATCCAATGTACATCGTTAATTGTCATTTTGGGAAAATAACCCAAACTCCTCTTAAAAAAAACGTCATTTCGTGTGGAGAACTCACGTAACTGCTGGCTACCGGAAGTTGTTGACCTGACATGTGCAATATGAGAATGTGATCCGTGCATAAAGTGAGAGTATGCAAGTTTTTCTTTATTCAACATTTGTAATACAACAGAATTGGAAGCTTATTAATAAAAAAAAAAAATCTGAATAAACTGAGGTCACAGTCACGTTAGTATAATTTCCATAAAAAAAGAAGAGATTAGATATAATTTTTCTAAGATGACAATTGTAGGGGTTAGTCAAATTAAATCAACATTTTCTACAAGAGAATATGGTGAGGAAGAGTCATTACATTCAGCGACTTCACAATATTTAGATGGGGTGGTGTTTTCATTCACCTGCTTTTGTGGGTAAAAACATTTGACAAAATCATTATATTATTTATCAAAAGGGTGACAGAGTGCCCATCCTTCACCTCAAAAGAGAGCTCAAACACACACAAACACACACGGACACACACACACTCTGTATCCTCCAGCCAGTCTCCTCCAGCCAGTCTGTCAGTGAGAGAGCTCATCTTACTGTAATGATCCTGCAGGAAAAACACCTCTCATCTGTCATTATGTTCCTATATGAACCCTGAGGGGCTCTGCAGGTGTGCTGGCCTGGCCTGGCCTGGCCTGGCCAGGCCTGGGTCTGGGGTTAGGTCTGGGCTAAATGTGGTCTGATCTGGTCTGATCTGGTCTGATCTGGTCTGAGAAGTAGACCCACACCTGAGCAGTGCAACCAGAGACCTCAGGCAGACCCAGGGAATCAGAGCTGCTCTCTGTATGAGTGGACGGGTGTGTGTGTGTGAACAGGTGTGTGTGGGACAGGTGTTTGAGTGTGTGTAGACAGCTGCTCATCACTGGTGTGTGTGTGTGAGGGTATACCTAACCACTTCTGTTTACAAGGACCAACAGTAGGTCACTTGTTTTCTGCCTTTCCACAGTTTACATATTAGAATTGTTCTTTCTCAGTTTCTCCATCACATACTTTCGCTCTCTCTCTTTTCATATCATTTCTCTGTCTGTCTCTCCCTCTTTCCCTCTCTCGCTCTCTCTCCCACACATAAGATAATTGGTCTCCCTGAGATATATTCTACTGTTGCTTTGCCCAGCCCTGGTCATGATGGTCACACACATACACACACACACACTCATACACACACACACGTACAGACTCCTTTAAAAAAAATAATATTTTAGACTAGTTTGAAGGTTGTGTGCAAAGTAAGTGCACGTGTGGGGTGTGAGGGAGGGTGGTGGTGGCTGTATGTGTGTGTGTGTGGGGGGGGGTTGGGTGGTAATGGTCGGTTGTTTGATATCCTGCTCATTATTCCATACTTTGTCTGGCATGCAAGGTCAGCTCCGCTTTGATGAGTGTGTGTATGTGTGTGTAGAGTTGCCAACTTGGAATGGAGGGTTTCTTGTTTTCCTAGAGCAGGAACTTTCGCAAGAGGGTATGGCTCACTCAATGCCCAATGAAGACTTTTTTTCTAAATAATGTTTCTATTAGAGTGATTCTGGATCTTGGAGTGAAAGTCACCAAAGATGCCTGGAGGATCTCCTGGAGGATCTCCTGGAGGATCTCCTGGAGGATCTCCTGGAGGATCTCCTGGAGAATCTCCTGGAGGATCTCCTGGAGGATCTCCTGGAGGATCTCCTGGAGGATCTCCTGGAGGATCTCCCCGTCCTCCCCAGACACCCTGTGTTTGGTTTGTGCTTCGGGGGAACGAGGGTTCTTGAGCACCATGTTTGTTATGTAAAAGGAGGAACAGCAGAGACAGATTTGCACCCAGGCGGGAAGACAATTCAATTAACTTTTCAGTGTCACGTAAATATGAAGGTTGTTGTCTCTGAGGGCAAGCCAGTGCTTGCACACAGACACACACACACTTACACTCACCTATGTTACAACAAACACACGTATATAGGATTAGGGCTTTTTTAATCAATTATCGTGGATTTAGATTAGTCCTCTAAGAAACTGTGAAGAGGCGCAGGATCAAAGAATTCCAGTGTACCTGTGCCTGTTGGAAATGGCAAATGAACTTACACACACGCACCCCCCCCACACACACACACACACACTGACACACACACACACTCACACACACTCACACATAGGGATCCTTGAGTCTTTGTTCTTCATGGCATCTGGCCCTGAGCCACGTTGTCCTGGTTGGCAGCACCCCACAATAATGCACTAACAATGGTGAGATTCGCTCTCGCTCTCGCTCTCGCTCTCGCTCGCTCTCTCCCTCTCCCACCTCTCCTCTGCTAAGTATTGATCCTAGCCCAGCCCTCTTACTCCGAGCCCCCTGCTAAATCCAGACCCATCCATGGC
>NW_026911439.1:0-10809 GCF_963692335.1 Osmerus eperlanus | reverse complement strand
CATCATCATGTTGTCATGTCTCCTAGGTGGTCAAGGTGGGCCTGATTGAATCTGGGCCTTCTTCTACAGGTGTGTGTTTGGTAGACACACACTCAAAACCACTCACACCACACAGCCCATAAACACACATCCTGTCCGTCCCTAAATAAACGTAATTACGTGATGTAGTCCATGATGGCACTAACCTCGCTCTCCTCGCCGTTGCCTAGGCGACTCGGAGGAGGGCATGGCGGTGAGCCTGGCGGTGCCCTCCACGTCCCCGCCCTCGCACGGGTCATCCACCGGCATGATCAAGGAGGCTGCCACGCCCCCGTCCTCCCCATCCATGGGCACAGTGCTGTCTGTACAGGGGTGGGTGACACACACACATATATATGTATATATATATATATACATACACACACACACACACCTCGCTTTCCTGTCCCTGACTCCTCCCCTTCCTGTCCCTAACCCCTCCCCTTCCTGTCCCTAACCCTTCCTGTCCATGACTCCTCCCCTTCCTGTCACTGACTCCTCCCCATCCTGTCCCTGACTCCTCCCGTCCCCGTGACAGGAGCCCCAGCATGTCTCATGGCGTGGACGCCATCGGCCTCCAGGTGGACTACTGGCTGGCCTCGCTGGCGGAGAAGAGGAGGGAGGGCGAGCGGCGCGACACGGGCTGCAAGAACACGCTGAAGAGCGCCTTCCGCTCGCTGCAGGTCAGCCGGCTGCCAGGGGGGGGCAGTAACGAGACCCAGGCGCAGGTCAGCACCATGGCCATGACCGTCGTCACCAAGGAGAAGAACAAGAAAGGTGAGAGGGGAGGGAGAGGAAGTAGGGGTGAGGGGAAGTGACACGGTGTTTTTTTAAAAATATATCTATACACTTACCATTTCTTCACTGTGTAGTTGTCTTTGACAGCCTGTGTGGAATTCCGTTGTCAAATGAATGTATTGCAACCCCCTCTACTCCTCTCATTTCCTCTTTCCTCGTCCTCTCCTCCCTCTAGTTCCCACGATCTTCCTGGGCAAGAAGCCCAAGGAGAAGGACGTGGACTCCAAGAGCCAGGTCATCGAGGGGATTAGCAGACTCATCTGCTCGGCCAAGCAACAGCAGACCATCCTGAAAGGTAAGCTGGGAGAGAGGGAGTCTAGCAGGAAGGGATAGGGAGTAGGACAAGGCAGCTCTACTCATGTGTCTCTATTGTCACGAGCTTACATGGTGGTTTCCTTGAAGCACTAGCTACTTAGCAAGTGGTGTCTGAATCGGAGACGATATATTGAATACATTCATTGGTAACTATGTTAATGATCCGTTGATTGGTCAGGTGATTGATGAATTTGATTAATAATGACTACGCTTTTGATATGTTGTGTGTTTTGGTACGTGTCCCTCATTGTGTGTGTGTGTGTGTTTTCCCTGCAGTGTCGATAGACGGAGTCGAGTGGAACGACGTCAAGTTCTTCCAGCTAGCTGCCCAGTGGCCTACCCATGTCAAGTACCTCCCTGTCGGACTGTTTGGTTACAGCAAGCCCTCTTCCTAGGGTCATGACCCCTGACCCCCTCCACTCCTCCTCTCCACGCCCTGCCTCTACCCACACACACACAGCCCCCCCCCCCCACCCTACCCGGAACCAACATCGACCAATCGTAGCGGATTGTAAGGGGTTGGCAGTTTTATTTGATTTTGTTATTTTCTTGCTACATTCGTCTTGTTTGTCTTTCAGGAGGCAGGAAGGGGATGTGGGAGTTGGAGCTCTAGTCACTTTAAGTCATTGTTACGCCCCTTTTGTGTGTGTGTGTGTGTGTGTGTGTGTGTGTGTGTGTGTGTGTGTGTGTGTGTGTGTGTGTATGTGTGTGAAAGAGGGGGCTTACAGCACAAGTTCATTAACTGCCGTTTAAAATGTACCTTACCTACGAGATGCATAATGCATGAGCAACTTTCAGAGTGCAAACTCCTAAACCTTTAACCTGCCGTTGACCTTTTGAACTTTAACCTCTCAGCCCCCTTCGCTAGGTCAGTCGTCCCCTGTCTTGCCCTGAAACCCAGAACCTGCAAACAGCCACATACGGCCTAGCTAGCTGAGGCCTGATCCAGACTTGCATGCTGTGTGCAACACGCCCACTACGTGCCACAAAGTCACACACACACACTCGTACGATGACGCCTGCTGGATCCAAGAGGCACCTTACAAAGTATAACGTGCATGAAGATTCCCTTGTCTAAGCGAGTTTTTTTTTTTCTTCAAAAACTCAAAATCACTACAAAACACGTGTCATCAACTGGAGGGGCTCCTGTTGTCTGTTTGGATCTTGAATCCCAGTGTGCTGGTGGCAGGAGTTTCCATGAGCTTGTGTGTCTCCCCCCCTCCCCCCTCAAAGCACAATGCCGCTTGCCAGCTCTCCACCCCCCCGCCCCCCTCCTCTATTTGTTCTGCAACAGATAGGCAGCTTTCACTTCAGTCAATAGGTGGTTTACTGTGTCCAGACCTGGGTCAAACACACAAATATAAAAATACAAAAAAAGATGTAAAAAAAATACAAAATCTTAATGAGGTGCGTTTGATTTGACGCACATGCCCACGCTCCTGGGACTGCTCCATTGGTGTCATTGTGCTAGGTTGTATAAATCAAGCGTACCCTAAGAGCATGTGTGACTCTGGGCTGCTTGGGACTAGGGTGTTGTGGGGTGCCTAGTGAATGTTCAGTGACAAGTGCGTGTGTTAACAATTCAGTGTGTAAATGTAATATGGTGACGATTACTAATAACCAAATTTGGTTTTGTTTGTTTTTTTGGGGGGGTGGGGGTTAATTTGTGTGTGTGTGTTGGCAGTGTGCTTGTGTATTGATAATATGGTCAATAGTTACTATTACAAAGGAGTTTAGGCTGCAGCCAGAAGTTTACCTTGTAGCTTGACACAAGACAACATGTAGTTCTTCCCCTTTCAAGCTACAGTACTCCGTAACTCACAGTACTTTTCTTTCTCAAAGGAAAGTTGAGACTTGAGATTTGAGTTTCACATCCAAAGAATTTGAATTTAAACACAGGTTCAAGAATGTAACTACAAAGTGCATTAAAATTAGTCATAGTGAATAGTTTGAGTTAACAAATGGGTCGTGTGTTTGAACAAATCCAAAAAGTACTTGGGTCCTTCTGTTTTCTGAAGTGGAAATGTACCAATCTTGACCTTTGACATTTGAACTTGTGTCACCTACAAAGTAACACCTGCCATCTGCCTTTCCCCACACTTGTGCAAAGTGAAGTATTACGAAAATATTAAGTATTACAAAAGCTTACAAATGTTTCTTTTTGTCGTTGTTGTTATTATGGACTCTTGGAAATTCAATAGAAGGTGGTTTCTGCCCATTAGATGTTACAGTGTTGAAAGTGTGACGTCGAAAACTCCTGTCCAACTGTCCCTGTCCTCGAGGTATTGTCCCCAGGATGGTAATGCTAAGGGGTTCATACCGACCTCAACAAACACAGTCCACAAAATTCACCTTCTCCCCTGTTTGAGGCACAAGGATGTTTTCGAAAAGCCACACAGAAAGTAAATTGAGTCTCTCAGAACCCGCTGTACTGTTCTAGAACACTCTGTTGTCTTCTGGAACAGCAAGTGAAGGTTCTCAAGGGATGCACACTGGTGTCTTACAGCCTCTCTAAGAGCTTGGGAACTCTGTGCAACTCTCCTCTTAAGTAACAAAGAGAAACCTGGCCAAGTCGGCGGCACACGAACGCAGCCCTCCTGCCCCTACCTTAAAAGCTGCACCTCCAAAACTTAATTGGACTCCGTTTAGTAACCGAGAGTGCATGGGCTGGCCTGTGCAGCCTGTACCAACCTCTCTGGAGGTGTGTGTTGCTTTGTAGCGTTGTTGGTGTAGTTTGGTGTGTAAAGATCATAGTGTATGCACGCCGGATTCTCTTTGTATTGCTGTCGCACCGTATGGGATCTGACTTTCAAATGATCGAACTAAAATCACTGCCAAAAAAAGTCAAACGTTACATTGATTGATGATTGATATCACCCACAATTCAAAATGGGGTGTAGAATATAGATGTTTGATGTTTCGTAATGTATTTGGTGGCAAAATAGAAACTAAACATCCATCCAATACCTTCCCCCACCCAAAGTATTCCTTTTCGAATCCAAAACATCCAAACATCCAAAACATCCTCGATCACTATTTCCAAAGTTTACCTAGTTAACCGTCTAGTTTTTTTTCTTGTCTTGATTCCCTCCATCTTTTAACTCTGTCTTTTCATCTATTAGTTTTCTCTACTTTGTCTTCGATTACCTGGCTGTATCGGTGTGTCCTCTGATTAATCTATTGGACTTCCTGTTACCGTGTGTTGACCTGTACCCGTGTCCACCTGTGAGTGCGTGTGCGATGTTGTAATGGACGTTAAGTCTCTGACCAATAAAGTGAGTGACAGAGAACTGTATGATCAATCAATAACCCTTTCAGTGATCAACAGTCATCTGTGTCTCCTCACTTCGTCACACAAAACGTTTTTTATTCATTCTACAGTCAGAACGGAAAGCAAGAGCGAGTCTTTGCTAGGATCCCACAAGCTTAGCGTCTTGATTCTATCATTCATAAAGGATCTCACCGCTTGTTGAACGCAGTGAATCAGATTAGGAAAACAAAGCATTCATGCGTTGCCGCTTGATATAACGGGATTCTACGTCGGTGACGAATATTCTAAGTTTGTTGGTATGAATAGAGAGAGTATTTTTTGCACATGCCATTTGTTCCTCAGCAATCTTCAGCTTTTTGCCTTTTGCCTTTAAAAATGATAATCTAAGATGCTTGTACATATCAAAATAGGTCTTGTACTGTATTATTTTAGTCCTTTTTTTTATTTGACTTGTTTTGTAGTAATGCTTTTTCATGATTACGTTGTCAATCAAGAACTGATGTGTGATGGGTGGAAAATGTTCATTCTTTTGTTTTTTTAAATAAATACTCCTAATTTGTATGTGTTGTGGTGTGTTTATGTACACTTTTTGAAAAAACTAAATTACTTCCATTTTGGAGTCGATATATGATCAGGAGGAGGATAAATATACAAAATGCTTTATCATTCTTTGAGAGCTCCACTGTGCCCCTTGCAGAGGAGGGGGTAGTTGTGATGTCACACCTCCGGGCTGGCTGGCTGGGGCCGTGGATTCTGGGAGAATTCGGACAACAGCCATTTTCGGGACGAGGCTGTCATCCTGCAAACACAGTTTGCAAACTGTGAGACTTCGGCAGTCTTGCGTTTCTTTCACCGCGGCAGAACTTGTGGAGATGGACAGGGAGGCATCGGCTCTAGAAGCAAACGCGGTTCCGGTATTTTGAGAAGTTTTTCTAACCAAGGCAGCGAGACAAGAACTGGTGGCCCGAGCTACAAGCCATCTGCTAGCCATGTTACGTTAGCTAGTTTCTTGTTGCAATGTATTGCTTTGAATTTGCGCGTGTTGGCTAGCTAGCGAATGGGTCTGTTTGAGAAAGCAGTGATCTTATAAAACGGGATTGAGATAAACCAGTGGCGTTGTGTGCAGGCATTTTATTAAGTCTGAAACTGAAAAGCACGAATAACTTGACATCAGTCTGCATATCACCGGTGGAGCGACCGAGGAGAGAGCGATCAAAAAGGTAAACACGAATTCATACGTTAGCCTAAAACAACTACTTTCCCTTCACTTTTATGAAGTTATCCAGTTCGGTTTCTTACGTAAGTATTTTAGATGTGTCCTAGATGTTATTTAGAGCCGTGACGCTGCCAGTGTCGTGACAGTCAACCAACACAACGGCAATCCGAGGTGATGGAAAGTAGATCAGCATCACAACAGTAGGTCATATCGCGCTTTGTTCAACAAAGGGGAGGTGAGGGGCAGCGCGCTTGTCAATGGGAAAATTTACTCTGAGTCGATGAAGGTAATATCAGTTTATATCCGTTAAACTTGCTAATCTGTAAAGGGATACGACATGAACGGATTGATAAATGTGGATATTGTCGCGCACGCTAGCCTATATTCGAAATGTCACGAGCTGTCAGAGTAGCGGCCGTATCAAGCTCGTGAAATGTATCACAGGCATTCAACAATGTGGCGAGCTAGAAGGCTGCAATATTGTTTCGATCAATCAAAGCTCCATTTCAACTCCTGGTTATCCAAAGTGTGCGGTCTGCATCGTTGCAGAAAAGCCCTTGCTGCATTTTACAGGCTGGGCCTGCTAGCTTGCCAACCGGCAATGTTTACAAACATGTCGGAGATGTTGGTGTGGATCTGTAATTAAGAATTAAAACGTTTTATATGGATACGATATTAGGATACATAGAATCAAGGTTCTGTGCACAAAGCAACGTCTGTGTTAAAGAATGCTATCGATGAGCGGTCACCTTGATTGATCGTGGCAGTAATCACCTTTCTTTTCATCCTTTGCGCAACCGGGGCCTATTCTAAACCGTGTTTGCTTACACGCCTTGGCAGCTGTATGAAGTGATGACCGATTTATAGCGCGATTACAGAGATGTGCGTTATGTGTTAATCAGATAGAAATGACTCGATTGCTCATATTGGTGCATTGCAGTCAATGGAATGGGGCGGGGTGGGGGGGGGGGGGTTGATTCCTGACTGTGGAAAAAAAGAACAGGTGCGCGTCCCCGTGAGGAGGGGGGGAGGCACGGACACGGGCGTGCTAGTTATCTCCAGCATCCATGAGACCCGGAGGGTTTTGTTTACACTCTATTCAGTCAATATTGTATTTAGAGAAAGGAGTGACAGAGTATCTCTCTCTCGCTCTCTCTCTCTCTCGCTCTCTCTCGCTCTCTCTCTTGCTCTCTCTCTCTCTCCTGCTCTCTCTCTCTCTTGCTCTCTCTCTCTCCTGCTCTCTCTCTCTCTTGCTCTCTCTCTCTCCTGCTCTCTCTCTCTCTTGCTCTCTCTCTCTCCTGCTCTCTCTCGCTCTCTCTCGCTCTCTCTCTTGCTCTCTCTCTCTCTCCTGCTCTCTCTCTCTCCTGCTCTCTCTCTCTCCTGCTCTCTCTCTCTTGCTCTCTCTCTCTCTCCTGCTCTCTCTCTCTCTTGCTCTCTCTCTCTCCTGCTCTCTCTCTCTCTCTTGCTGTCTCTCTCTCTCTCTTGCTGTCTCTCTCTCTACAGTGTAGAATTGGATTGAGAGTGGAATGCCCTTGCCTCCCAAGATCAAAAGATTAGAGGCTAAGTTGGGACCCAGTACTGGGGAGGGTGACCGTCACCACATCGGTCCGCTGGTTGGTGACAGCTGCTCATTTTCGAGAGAAAAAGACAGACACTGTTTCACCTCAGATGTGTTCTAATCTGGTCAAATCCCAACATTTCTCACAGGATTTTCTATTTTAATTCTTGACCTGAGGATCACCACACACACACACCCTCTTCTCTCTTACTCTCCTCTCTCTATCACACGTACATCCTGTCTCTCGCTCTCTGTCTCATACACACACATATACACTCTCACACACACTTGTTCTTCTCATACAGACACATACTCTCTCACTCTCCCTCTCTCCCTCTCTCACTCTCTCTCCCTCTCTCACTCTCCCACTCTCTCTCCCTCTCCCTCTCTCTCTCTCCCCCTCTCTCCCTCTCACTAACCCCTTCTCCCTGCCCTCTCCCCGTCCCCAGAGTGCGTGAGCGCGGGCTATGTCCACCATGGTGTACCCACGCGAAGAGGCCCTGGAGCGACTGAGCCAGGACGAGATCGTCCTCAACACCAAGGCGGTAATGCAGGGCCTGGAGACGCTGCGTGGGGAGCACACCCAGCTGCTGGCCTCCCTGCTGGACTGCACCCAGCCACCCGCAGCCCAGGAGAAGTCGGGCCTGCTCCGCAAGAGCATGGAGGCCATCGAACTGGGACTGGGGGAGGCCCAGGTAGGAGGGGCGGAGAGCACACACACACACGCCCGCACACACACACCTCCTGTGTGTTCCAAGCCCCTACGCATACCTTCCAAGTCCCTCATCCAGCCGTGTGTGTGTGTGTGTGTGTGTGTTTGTGTGTGTGTGTGTGTGTGTGTGTGTGTGTGTGAAAAGAGGGATGACACTAGGGATGACAGGGAGGCAAAAGGGATGAGTCAGAGAGAGAGAGAGAGGGGGAAAAGAGAGTGTGTGGATGACACACACCCAAGGATGATGAACCCCTCTCCCCCCTCCTTTCTGACGGGAAACGAACAGCGGAACAGTAGGAGGAGCGGCCCGTGTGTTGTCCCCTGAGGACGAGGTCTTTGTGCGGTGGCCTCATCCAGGTCACACAGACACTGAGGCTGTGACGTAGCGAGGGGGGGTGACGGCACTGTACACCTGTACACCTGTGCACCTGTACACCTGTACACCTGTACACCTGTGCCTCGGTCCTCCACACGGCTTTGTCTCTACTGGCCCATCATGTCTCCATCCCTCTGTCCACCCCTCCACCCCTCCTCCCCACCCCTCCTCCCCACCCCACCCCTCCTCCCCCACCCCTCCTCCCCTCTCCACCCCTCCTCCCCACCCCTCCTCCCCACCCCACCCCTCCTCCCCTCTCCACCCCTCCTCCCCTCTCCACCCCCTCCTCCCCACCCCTCCTCCCCACCCCACCCCTCCTCCCCTCTCCACCCCTCCTCCCCTCTCCACCCCTCCTCCCCACCCCTCCTCCCCACCCCACCCCTCCTCCCCTCTCCACCCCTCCTCCCCTCTCCACCCCTCCTCCCCCCAAGGTGATAGTGGCCCTCTCCAGCCACCTGAGCGCCGTGGAGTCGGAGAAGCAGAAGCTGCGGGCGCAGGTGCGGCGCCTGTGCCAGGAGAACCAGTGGCTGCGGGACGAGCTGGCGGGCACGCAGCACAAGCTGCAGCGCAGCGAGCAGAGCGTGGCCCAGCTGGAGGAGGAGAAGAAGCACCTGGAGTTCATGAACCAGATCAGGAAGTTCGACGACGACGTGTCGCCCTCCGAGGAGAAGGCGGCCGGAGAGACGTCCAAGGACAGCCTGGATGACCTGTTCCCCAACGACGACGACCAGGGACCTGGTAAGACCCCCAGGGGTTAGACCTGGGGCTAGGGTTAGACCTGGGGCTAGGGTTAGACCTGGGGCTAGGGTTAGACCTGGGGCTAGGGTTAGATCTGGGGTTGGGGTTAGACCTGGGGCTGGGGTTAGACCTGGGGTTAGGTTAGGGTTAGATCTGGGGCTAGGGTTAGACCTGGGGTTAGGTTAGGGTTAGATCTGGGGCTAGGGTTAGACCTGGGGCTAGGGTTAGACTGAGGTTGGGGCTGGGTGTTAGTGTGTACACTGTTCTGTGTGTGTAAAGCTAATGACAGGCCGTAGCATTTAGCCTTTCGAAGCATTCCAGCTTCTAAGAAGTGGGGTAAATGGGTTCGGCGTCTGTGAATAATTGATGACTGTGAACCTACAACCTGCTTCCTGTCAGAAGAAAACGCTGCCTTGTAAAGGCGCTGCAGCTGACGAGAGCACTAACTGTCTGCTCCTCCCCTCCCCCCATCCTTCCCCCATCCCCCCCCGGCCTCCAGCCCAGCCCAGCGGCGAGGTGGCGGCCCAGCAGGGGGGCTACGAGATCCCGGCCCGCCTCAGGACCCTCCACAACCTGGTGATCCAGTATGCCTCCCAGGGCCGCTACGAGGTGGCCGTGCCCCTCTGCAAGCAGGCCCTGGAGGACCTGGAGAAGACCTCCGGGCACGACCACCCCGACGTGGCCACCATGCTCAACATCCTGGCCCTAGTCTACCGGTGAGAGGGGGGTGTGTGGGTGTGTGTGTCAAACTAGCACCGGTCTACTGATAAGAACGGGTGATGGGTGCATTGGAGGAGCAGGTGGACATCAGACGAGAGTAAACAGAATTCGATTTACACGTGCACACAGCATCCTAAGACCTCACAGCCCTTATGCAGGATCAGAACTAGAACCGTGCGTGTGTCTGCGTGTGCGGACGCTCGTCCCCCCAGGGACCAGAACAAGTACAAGGAGGCGGCCCACCTGCTGAACGACGCGCTGGCCATCAGGGAGAAGACCCTGGGCAGGGACCACCCCGCCGTGGCCGCCACGCTCAACAACCTGGCCGTGCTGTACGGGAAGAGGTCCAAGTACAAGGAGGCGGAGCCGCTCTGCAAGAGAGCCCTGGAGATCAGGGAGAAGGTGGGGAGGGGGGGGTGTGGTTACGTGATGGGGGGGGGGGGGGGGGGGGGGGGGTCGGAGTTTGTCGTGATTTCAGACAAAAAGAGAAGCCCTTACGTTCTCTATTAGAAATATTCGAAGATTTATGGTTGGGATTGTAAAATATACTCTGTTCTTTTACTCGCTCTCGCTCTCTCTCTCTGTCTCTCTCTGTCTCTGTCTCTGTCTCTCTCTGTCTCTGTCTCTGTCTCTCTCTCTCTGTCTCTGTCTCTCTCTCTCTGTCTCTCTCTCTCTCGCTCTCTCTCTCTGTCTCTCTCTGTCTCTGTCTCTCTCTCTCTGTCTCTCTCTGTCTCTCTCTCTGTCTCTCTGTCTGTCAGGTTCTGGGTAAGTACCACCCGGACGTGGCCAAGCAGCTGAACAACCTGGCCCTGCTGTGCCAGAACCAGGGCAAGTACGAGGAGGTGGAGTACTACTACCCGCCGCGCCCTGGAGATCTACGAGTCCAAGCTGGGCCCGGACGACCCCAACGTGGCCAAGACCAAGAACAACCTGGTGAGGGGGTACTTGGGGTGTGTGTGTGTATGTGTCTGTGGAAGTGAGTAAGGACAAGAAGGACAGAGGTGAAGTGAAAGAAGAGAGGGAGGCAGGAAGGAAGACAGCGAGCCGAGGGTCACCTCTGGAGTGACATCCCGATCATCCTAACCCA
>NW_026911438.1:0-1000 GCF_963692335.1 Osmerus eperlanus | reverse complement strand
TACGCGTGCGAGTGTGTGTGTGTGTCCTAACCTACGCGGCATGTCTCCAGCCGTGTGCACTGGTTTGACACCCCCGCACGGCTATTTTTAACCCTGTGAAGCCAAGTGTGTGTCTGTGTGGGTCTGTGTTGGTGTGTTTGCGTGCTGTTTGTGCGTACGCATGCTGGATGTGTGTGCGTTGGAGACAGTGTGTGTGAGAGAAAGAGACTCTATGCATGTGGATGAGACCAAGATCACCTTCCCCAGCCACTGTAAGTGGACTCTCTCAGTCTTTGTCCCTGCGGTTAATTTTAGACGGGATCTGAAACTTTCAACAGGGTGTCAGGTTGTCACCAGGGCACTGTATAGCTTCCATAGAAAGTCCCTTTGGCAGCCATCAAGTCATGTAATGTGGCCAACGCACTACTTAACGGTCAATCTTTGAACAAATGCTATCCATCTCACAATCGGAATATAATATTCCAGAGACTAATAAACGATGTGAGCTACAATAACCGTGTCTCTCGTGTGTTTGTGTGTGTGTGTGTTACAGGAAAGCGATCTCCCGGTCTGGCCTCCAGCACCTAGCTCCAATCCATCGCTCCCTGCCCCCCGTCTCCAACGGCCCCTGCAAGGAGCTGTGCACTGCCCTGGACTGGAGCGTGAGTAACACAGGTTGTGGCGCGGTGATTAGCAACAAGAGAGAGAATCACACACACACACACACAGTACACACACACACACAGTACACACACACACACAGTACACACACACACACAGTACACACACACACCTCAGCCAGAGTCAGCCCCCTCCCTCTCTCCACACGGGGTGCTTCCTCTACGTCAGTGGTGGCCTTTGCCTCCCGTCAGGCTCCACATGTACACACACACTGTACACACACACACACTCTACACACACACTGTACACACACACTGTACACACACACACTGTACACACACACACTGTACACACACACTGTACACACACACACTGTACACACACACACACTGTACACACA